>NW_005355081.1:637360-640428 GCF_000412655.1 Myotis brandtii
AGGCTCGGCTCCAGCTCTGAGACTTCGGCTGCTGAAAGCAGGTTTCTGGGCTTTGTTTACCTTCTCTATTTGAAACTTTGTTGCGACTCCAGCTCTGAGATCCCGGCTGACTGAAAGCAGGTTTCTGGGGTTTTGTTCAGTTTCTATATTTGCAACAATGTTTCTTAGAGTGCAAGCTCAGAGGTCGGCAGCGGCAGGCAGGGAACCTTGGCTTCCTCCATCACTGGAGCAAGCAAGCCTCCTGTTCGCTTCAGTTGCCTGGCTGCCGGCCACCATCTTGGCTGGCAGTTAATTTGCATATCTCGCTGATTAGCCAATGGGAAGGGTAGCGAAGTTACAGCTAATTACCATGTTTCTCTATTATTTGATAGGATAATTTTAGAGAGGAAGGGAGAGGGAGAGAGAGCTAGAAACATCAATGATGAGATAATCATTGGATCAACTGCTTCCTGCACATCACACAGGGAGTATAGAGTCCACAGCCTGGGCATGTGCTCTGACGGGAATTGAAATGTGACCTTCTGCTTTATAGATCAATGCTCATCCACTGAGCCAAGCTGGCTGGGCTAATCCAAACTCCTCTTAAAAGAGGATCTTTGTTCTTCCCTAATAAAATACACAACTGGTGATAACAAATTTGCCAGAAAAAGCTACATATATTCTTTTTTAAAAAAATTTCTTCATTGATTAAGGTATTACATGTGTCCCCATTATCCCCCCCCCAATCATGCCCTCACCCCCCTGTTGTCTGTGTCCATTGGTTTGGCTTATATGCATGCATACAAGTCCTTTGGTTGATCTCTTCCCCTTACCCCCACCCTCCCCTACCTTCCCTCTGAGGTTTGACGGTCTGTATATTAAGAGGAGTCAGAAGCAGAAAGTCAAGTGGGTTCTGACAACTGTCCTAAAATCCAGCTAAATATTACAACAAATGAGTTCTCTTAGTCAATATCACCTAATTTGACACAGATCAGAAAAGAAAGAAAATGTGGCTGGTAATGTGTAATGATTTGCTTCCTTCTTAAAAATCATTTTACCGTATTTCTTGAGAAGGAAAAAACTTTTATAGCTTTTTTTCTAGGTAACTTTAATCCTCTCTGTGAGGGAATTCAAGGGAAATTGTTTTCTCTTTTAGCATTTTCACTTGCCTGGGCAAGTTAGACATTTCCCATGACTGACATATCTGACAGACATCACATCAGTGAGAGGGTACTTTTCCAAAAGCATTATTGTGAATTTCTATTATGTTACTTATTATTTGAAGATACAATGCCTTTCTTTCTTACAGCCTGTCACCTTTTTTGCTTTCATTTCATTCCATTTCCACAAAGGTAATGGGCATCACTGAAATTTTCATTCAGGATGGTGGAATGAGCTATTTATGCTTCTTAGAGAAGTGTTTGTGCTGTAAAGTTCATGTTTTATCTTATCACTGTTTGTCAATGACTTAAGATCTTTTTATCTGGAAAAAAGTATACATTTCTAAAAATAAGCCCTAATCATTAAAATATTTCTGCTGGTTTTAATAATAAATTCTTGATAGTAGTTATGGTCCTGAAAGGGTTTTTATTCTGAATAACTATTATCCATTTTAGTACACATTTTTTTAATTGAAATACAGTTTATTTGTTCCAATTAGGATTTTAATGTTTTGATTAAAGGCAAAAATTAAAAATTAAATATATAGAGCCAGAGCTAGGATGTTTAATTTTCACTCGTTAACCTTAGAGACCTCATTCATTTAACCATAAAATACAGAATATTAAAAACGTATGAAGAAACAGAATACAATTGTACGCAAAATTTTACATTTTTGTATAAAAACAAATATTTCCCCTTTTAGTTTAGCAGTGTTGAACTTTTTAAAATGCCTATTATATTTTGTAAAAAGTTGATCCTAGAGCTTTTTTATAATAAGCTATTTCTATTCCTTAGAACACATGTTCTCCTATTTGTCACATAAGTCCTATTTATTCTTCAATTCTCACTTTTTCATTTTAACTAAAATCCTCTCTTTGACCCTAACCTACCTTAGGTCTTGTTATTCCCTCATAGCTCACACATATACTCTCCTAGCATGATAATTCTGAATATCTTCCTCAATTACTCTGATATAGAGGGCATAATGACAGACTTTCAGCGATATCAGTGAATTTGTGTGTGTGTGTCTTTGTATTATGTTGTGTCTAATATTAAATTTAAATACTTCACAATTTAATATTTTCAGTCTAATTAACCACTTGTCTCTTGTATATGTTTAATTTATTTTTCCTCATTCATTTAGTCTTTTATTCACTCTCTTGGTAACATGCTCAGTGCCTACTAGATGCTAGATATGGTATTGTGTAATGGAAATTTAGGATTGAGATTAAATCAGTACTAAAGACATATCAGATTCAGGTGTGAAGATAGTGTAGACAACAAAAACTATTAATGATACATTAATTATTATGATAAAGGTAAGTAAAATGAAGGAGAATGCATATCAGTTACAATAATCCAAATTAGGCTTTTTGCAGGAGCTGAGGTATTAAATTCTAAGTGGAAATTAGACAGTTTTAGAAAGACTCCAATACATAAAGTGATGTGATAATTAAAATATTCAGATAGAGGATTTGAAATAGACAATAATAGACATGTGCTTAGGACTTTCACCTCAGTTGTTTTCCTAAAGCACAATTCTCTTAGATGAACAAATGGTTGACTTTATATTTTTGAAGCTTTTATGCAAATTTTAACTCAGTAAGTCTTTTTCGTCAATCTACACAAATAGCAGTTTTACAGCTCTCAATACTCTTTACCTTGCTCTGATATTAACATATTTTATGAATTTTATGAGGAAGTCATATAATATATGTCTCGCTTTTATTTATTTGACATTGTGTCACTAATTTCATACAGCCTGTTACATGAAACTATTGTTCACTGATTTGTATTGCTAAATATGACTCCATTTTATAATACAACTAGAGGCCCAGTGCATGGATTCGTGTACTGGTGGGGTCCCTCAGCCTGGTCTGTGGACATCCCCCAAGGGATCCTGGATTGCGAGAGGGCGCAGGCCAGGC
>NW_005355081.1:640530-647630 GCF_000412655.1 Myotis brandtii
CAGCAGCAAGCCAACCTAGTGGTCGGAACGTCTTCCCCCTCGTGGTCAGTGCACGTCATAGCGACTTGCGAGCAGTCAAATGAACCGTTGGACACTTAGCACATTAAGCTTTTATCATATAGGATTATATTGTTTATTTTTCTTTGAATGGGCCTTTGCTTTGTTTCTGTTATTATGAAAGAAATGCTACTTACCCTCCTTTTTGTATCTTTAAATCCTCAAGGACCTCAGTAAAATTTCATATCTGAGGAGTTGAATATTTGAGTCATAGGGTAGAGGAGAATTGTGCCTTTAAGGATGATGCCAAATTGTTTAAGCAAATCTTAATAACAATTACATCTCCATCAGTAATGAAGAAAGTCATTGTTGTTCTTTTTTTCAACTTAAAGGAGGACAAAAGCTAGGAACGTGCTCAGTCCAGATGTGCACCTCTGTTGGTCATGTTGTGGCAGGGCATTTAGTTTCTGACGAAATTGTTTTTAACTTCTATATGTGTCCAATTTCCATGAACTTTTGTTTAATAATAACATCAATAATGTGATGTTACTGAACATGACAGTGATATCTGAGACTTTGGAAATTGGATAAATGAGCACTGCAACACAGACAAATATTAAAAGAGGGATTATAATTATAGTTAGTGGTTCACTTTTAAGCCAGGATCAAAATGTGCCCCTCAAAAGCTAGAGGCTAGATTTTATTTCCAAGCTAAAACCCTGAGAACTAGATTTGGGGTTATTTTTACTTTTAAGGGCTATCTTTCTTTGATGTCTCTTCAGGAAGACATACTCTCTGGAGTTTTAGGTAACACAGAGGCTCTTAAGGTAGATGTTGAGGAAAATCTGTTTCAAATGCTAAGGGAGCGTGAATTTCATAAGCTGCTTTCCATATGTTGTCCTGTCTGCTTGCAAGAGACGGGTCTAGTGTCAAAGGCAGTGTTTCTGGGACACCGAGGACTGTCCACATCACTTATGCAAAGTAGGAAGAAAGCTTTTATGATTGTTAAGAAGGCCAATTTGGGAGGCAGTAAAAGAGTTCATTAAAAAAAAAAAATCCGGTTCCTCTCTAAGTTGCAAAGAAAGAATCTGGATAGTGAGAACTTGGTCACATCATAGTGCATGGCAATTTTAGCATAGTTGAAAGTTTACTGTTTTCATTACGAGGAGAGTCACAGGAATCTTCTTAATTGACACTAAGTAACCTTCCTGGAAAATATTTGAATGGCTTGCAGTCTGCCAGAAATGAGGGACTTATCATCTTGGGACAAGAACATAAAGAGAGGCAAATAGTTAACACCAAAGCATACATTTACCAAGGGAAATATTTTTTGTGTATGAATGATTATTGACAACATCCCTATTAGAGTAGCCATCTTCATTCACAGGAGATAGAACAACTCAGCATTTGGGAAGCCAATGAAAATAAAACATAGCTTGGATGAAACCTGGGACCTACCACACTGCCATGACCTCAGGAAGCCCTGAATAGGAAGCTCCTGGGGCCTCAAGGGAGTATGCCCTTCCTGAATCAAGGGTCTTGATATATGGAAATGAGGTAGTTGGGATTGGAAGTCAGTGATAGTTCAGGCATACCAAAGCTCCCACAAAACATTTTACCAGAAAAATGGTTGCTTTAACAAAAGTAGAGCTATTAAATTTACTGCAACAATAAATGAGTCTTGTAGTGTCTCAACATTATTTTTCAAAATATATGAAAATTGATCTTTTATTAAAAATGTGCTTTTTCCAGCCCAAAGTGAGTAGAAGACACTAAATAATGAAGATCAGAGCAAAAGCAAACAAAATAGAGTCTAAAATATAAATTAATAAAACTAAAAGATGGTACTCTGAAAAAATAAACAAAATTGATAAATCTTTAACAAGATTAATCAAGAAAAAAAAGAGAGAGCACCCAAATAAATACACTTAGAAATAAAAAAAGAAGTGATGATTGACACCATAGAAATACAATATAAGAAAATACTGCAAACAATTACATGCCAAAAATTGAAAATCCAGGAAGAAATGGATAAATTTCTAGAAGCAATCTTCCAAGACTGAATCAAGAAACAAAAAAATATAAACACACTTATATTACTAACAAAATTGAATTGATAATAAAAAATTCCTAACAAACAAAATTCCTGAATAGATAGCTTCACAAGTAAGTTTTACAAAACATTCAAAGAAGAATTGACACCTACTCTTCCAGAATTACTCCAAAAAACTGAAGAGAAAAGGCTGCCAAGCTCATTTTAGAAGGTTAGCATTACCCTGATTCCAAAACCAGAAAATACATTACAAAAAAGGAAATTACAGGCCAATATTCCTGATAACATAGCTGCAAAAACCCTCAATAAAATATGAGCAAACTGAATTAAACAGTATATTTAAAATATCACACATCATGTTCAAGTGGGATTTATTTCTGGAATGCAAAGTTGATTCAATATTTGCAAATCAACTAACTTGATACACCACATAAATAAAATAAAGGATAAAAATTATATGATCATAAAAAATAGATGCAAGAAAGGCATTTAAGAAAATCCAGTATCCATTTATGATAAAAACTCTCAGCAAAGTGGGAATAGAGGGAGCATACCTCAACATAATAAAGGCCATATATGACAAACCCAAAGCTACCATAATACTAACAGTGAAAATTTGGAAGCTCTTTTTATTTTTAAAGATTGGAAACAAAACAATAATACCTACTAATACCACTTTTATTCTATGTAGTATTGGATGTCTTAGCCACAATAAATAGACCAAGAAGAAATAAAAGGCTAATTGGAAAAGAAAAAGTAAAATTGTTATTATTTGCAAATGGCATGATACTGTATATAAGGAATCCTAAAAATCACTTCAAAACTCTTAGAACTGATAAATGAATTCAGTAAATTAGCAGGATACAAAATTAAAATTTAGAAATCAGTTGCATTTTTATACACAGCTATCAGAAAGAAAATTAAGACACAATTCTATTTCAGTTGCATCAGAAAGAATAAAATACCTAGGAAGAAATTTAAGCAAGGAGGTCCTAAGAGAGGGAATTCCTGACAAAATCAGGTAATAGCACTGAGACCAATGTAGGAGAAAGAAGACAAGAAATAGTTAATGGGAGGGGAGTCAGATCATAAGGTGTGTGGAAACTTACTTACTTACTTATTTATTTATTCCTCACCTGAAAATACATTTTTATTGGAGAGAGAGAAAGAGAGAGAGAGAGAGAGAGAGAGAGAGAGAGAGAGAGAGAGAGAGATGTGAGAAACAAATCGGTTGCCTCCTGCATGAGCCCCAACTGGGCATTGAACCCACAACCTAGGTATGTGCCTAGGTATGGAACCTGCAACCTTTTGATGTTCACCAAATGAGCATCAGGCTTATTTTTACTTTAATGCTCCTTTATTTTGAGAGGCCTGGAGAGACACTGGGGGAGAGTTACACAACCTGACTTTTATTTTGATAATGTCTTCTTTGGCAGCTTTGTTCAGAATAATTTGTGAACAAAGAGTGGAAAGTAGAAATGTGGAAGCAGTGAGACTACAGAGGTGGAATGATGGTTAGTAGGCTATTCCTTCTCCAGTTAAACCCCTTCTATGTAATACCTCGTGATCTACCACTAGGACTCTCCCAACCCGCTTGTTTCCAATGAGCTGTGACAATAGGGGTGTGCCAGGCAGCCTGGAAGCTGAAGGAGAAAAGAGTGACACTCTCTTTCCTCTTTGCTTCTTGCCCCTTCAGCGGGACCCCCGCATTTCAGTAACAGTTACTTTCATAGCAGGAATTGGTATCAGTTTGGAATATCTTCGAAGGTCTAAGAAACTCCCTCCTGTGACCTTTCATAGCACCAGCATTGAAACCTCAGTGGTCTGAGTCCCTGACCCATGAGCCCCCTACCCCCTTTGAGTTCCTGGACTACCTGTATTTTGTCCATATCATCAGAGCTCATGAAACTGGGAGGAAAAGCAAGAAAGTGAATACCATATGGTAAATGTCAGAACAGTGTTTACCCCGAACAGACATCTGGGCTTCTGTTGCAATTGAAACTTTATTGATATGGATGATGGTTTTAGGATCATCATTTTGCAATTATTGACTACTGGGGGCCCAGTGCAAGAATTCGTGCACCTTGAAAGGAACTGTGGGCCTCAAGGCTGTGGTGGGCACAGGGGTGGGTCTTGGCCCATCCTCCGGGCCCCCACCCGGCCCCTCCCACCATGGCCCCCAGTCCCCTCTCTGCAGGCAGTCCCGCTCCCGCTGCCTCCGCTCCCATGCACTGATGGCACTGGCCCTGCTTGCACCCACTGACAGCATGGAGTGATTGGGGCTGGCGCCAGCAGTGGGTGTGAGCAGCAGCTGCTGCCACAATCACCCCCCAGGAGCAGGGGGATGTGGAGAAGCCCTGAGGGGTAATTGGGGCCGGCAGCTGCCACTCGCACCCACTGACAGCGCCGAGCAATTGGGGACAGCACCAGGCACCGATAGCAGGTGCAAGCAGCGGCTCCAGTGCCAGAAGTGGGTGCGAGCAGGGCCAGCACCGGCAGCAGGTGCGAGCACTGCGTGGGACCATGGCACGCAAGAGCAAAGAATTTTCAGTAACCACCAGAGGCTTGCCCCGATGACAGTGACCAGTGCCCTGCCTTGGTCTGGCACCCCCACTCACCTGCTCCACCATCCCACCACGGCTGATACCCACCATGTTCCGCACTCTGCCGCCTGCTGCCTACACCCGCCATGTTCCGCGTGCGCCCTTTGGTGATCAGCACACATCATAGCAACTGGTTGTTTGGTTGTTCTGCTGTTCAGTCTATTTGCATATTAGGGTTTTATATATATAAATGCTGCCTATTTTTGTTTTATGCAGTGATGCATTCTGTAGCTTTAGAGTTCTGATTGTTTGGCATTAACATCAGATAAAGGATAGATAATTTCAGAAATTTTTGAATATTTAGCCCTACATTGATTAGAAGCTATCTTAAATTAAAATTATATTTTGTATTGGAAAGACATTTTATATGAATTATGTATTTTTATGGGTTGCACTCATGTGTTTCTCAATAGAATAATCTTGGATTATTTTAGATCATAGCATTCTCAGTCCCTATCTTCAGATTAAATGTTATTTAATTGGTTTAGGACAGCCGTGGGCAAACTACGGCCCGCGGAGCCGAAAGAGCGGAGGGGAGGGTTCTCTTGCTCTCCCCTCTGCTCCTTCACCAGCAGCAGTGTTAACATGGCAACGTCGGGAAACACAGCCGCAGCTCCTTCTTCTGAGTGGGCGGATTTATATCCGCCCATTCAGTAGAAGGAACAACCTCTCAATCTTCCAGAGGCTCCTTGTAATGCCCCATCCGGAGGATGGCACAGAAGATACTGGTGCTGTTTGGGTCAACCTATGTTTGTGAGCAGACATTTAGCATCATGAACATCAACAAAGCCCCTCACAGATCCAGCTTAACTGACGAACACCTCAGATCTATCCTGAGAATAGCCACAACAAAACTAACTCCAGACTTTGATGCATTAGCTAAAAAAGGAGACCAACAACACTGTTCCCACTGAAGTTGATGTTTTAAAGTTTTAAAGACTTTCAACCCAGTCTGCATTGCCATCTACATCTACATCCCGGGCATAATTTGGAAGTTGCACTAAAGAAAAAAAGAAAATTACTGTTTACACATTTTGTTCTTTTCTATTTGTTTTAGTTTTAAATTATTTTATTATATTTAAGTTTAATTTGAAAGGCTTTTGTACCTTTCCTTTGTTAGGCAATTTTATTTTGCCTTTGCCATCTTCAATATAAGGTATGTTATTGTGCTATGATTCCTCCATTTTTTGAAGTTTCAAATTATAATAATTAGTGTTTACATTCTTCTTGTTAAAATGTTTGAAATGAATAAAACTATTGAAATAAAAAAAAAACCGTACCCTTTTATGTAATGATGTTTACTTTGAATTTATATTAGTTCACACAAACACTCCATCCATGCTTTTGTTCCAGCCCTCCGGTCCAGTTTAAGAACCCATTGTGGCCCTCGAGTCAAAAAGTTTGCCCACCCCTGACCTAGAACAATCTCTCCAAAAATGCATCTGGAATAAAAAAAGACCCTGAATAGAGGCACCAATCTTGAGAAAGAACAAAATTGGAGGGATCACAATACCAGATATCAAGCCACTGTTCTCAAAACTGCCTGGTACTGGCACAAGAACAGACATATAGACCAGTGGAACAGAACATAGAACCCAGAAATCGACCCAAGCCATTATACTCAATTAATATTTGACAAAAGAGGCAAGAGCATACAATGGAATTAAGACAGTTTCTTCAATAAATGGTGTTCGGATAATTGGACAGCTATATGTAAAAAAATGAAACTAGACTACCAACTCACGTCATACACAGGAATAAACTCAAAATGGATAAAAGATTTAAATGTAAGTCCTGAAACCATAAAAATGCTTGAAAAAAACATAGGCAGAAAATATCAGACATCTCACATCGTAAAATTTTCACTCATACAAATGCCTAGCACAAGAGAAACAAAGGAAAAAATAAACAAATGGCACTACATCAAAATTAAAAGCTTCTGCACAGCAAAAGCAAACAGCATCAGAATGAAAAGGGAACCCACTATATGGGAGAACATATTTGCCAATGATACATCTGATAAAAAAACTTGGCTTTCAGTTGCTTGTTAAACACCCACAGTTTTTAATTTTCTTTATGTAAAATACCAGTGGAACCTAGCAATAACCTTTTGCTATGGTCTTAATGTTTCCCTCAAATCCATATGTTGGAATCCTAACCCCCAATGTGATGGTGTTAGGAAGTGGAGCCTCTGGGAGGTGAGTAGATCATGAGGGTAGAGCCCCCATGAATGGATTAGTGCACTTATATAATGGGTTTAGAATCCATGGGGCTCCCTAGGCCCTTCATGTGAGAATACAACTAGAAGACTCCATCTGTGAAGCAGGAAGTAGGCGATCACCAGACAATGAATATGCTGGCATCTTGATCTTGGATTCACCAGCCTCCAGAATTATGAGAAATAAATTTCTGTTTATAAGCCAAAAAAAAAAAAAAAAAAAAAAAAA
>NW_005355081.1:655016-657302 GCF_000412655.1 Myotis brandtii
TAAAAAAAAAGACCGTACCCTTTTATGTAATGATGTTTACTTTGAATTTATATTAGTTCACACAAACACTCCATCCATGCTTTTGTTCCGGCCCTCCGGTCCAGTTTAAGAACACACTGTGGCCCTCGAGTCAAAAAGTTTGCCCACCCCTGGTTTAGGACGTGGTACCTGAACCTCTTACTTTTATAGAAAACCCCCCTCAGGAGATTATGTAGCAGGCAGGTTTAGAACAATTGGTTAAGCTGAACTGCAGATTCTTGGAAAGGAAAACAATATCTTGCTATTATTTGTATTCTAAGTACTTTAGCCAGTACATAAGATACAGTGGCTGTATGGTTAGATGAATTAGTGAATAGATACATAGAATGACATTCAGTGTTTACAGAATATCAAAACATAGCATGTTGACAGTCCTTCAACTTAAATAAAGTTAAATTTTTAAAAATAACTTTTATTTTTAGAGAGAGGAAGGAAGAGGGAGAGAGAGATATCAGCTGCCTCCTGCATGCCCCTCGTGGCCCTGGAGGCCACCCAACCAACTGAACCACACTGGCCAGGCCTAAAATTTTTTAAAGGAAAACAACTATTCACTCATTTCTTCTCTTGAAGTTATTTTATTTTTAGTTTACTTTGATAGATTCATTTACTTTTTTTGAGCAGAATAATGTTCATCAGTCATAATCTTCCATCTCCCTATTTTATCCATCATTTGAAACTGTTAGCCATTGTTAGTCTTTGACAATGCACTTGTTCATCTTCATTATATAAAATCAGACTTTTATTTGCTGATTATAACTGATCAAGTTTGGTATTAGTGATATTTTTAAGTGTAAGAAGGGGTTTTGACTTGTAGCTATTCCAAAAGACAGCTGTGAAGAAAGGTTTTTTAGAACTGCTGGATCTCTAGTGAGGTAGGTTGGCTTAATTAATGCCAAATGATGCTCACAGCAGGCAAGCAGATTCTTGCAGATCTGGAGGAAGCAGCACATTTAATTTGTTACTAAAGGGAATGTGAGACTAGGACTGGATGGGGTTGAAGACAAAAGTGCTTTCTGGTAGACTGTCAATTTATATTCATTTGCATTCAATCGATAATGAAGTTATATTTAAATCAGTATCTAAATACAAAGAATATTTTGTGTTGGATCCTCTTGATTTTGGTTTCTAGAATTTTTTTAAAGTCAAATTGAATGTGGAGAGCTTCAGAAAAAAATGTCCTTCAGTCATAACGCACCATTATTTTAGATTATTCTGAATATTCCTTGATTGCAAGCAAAAGTATTGAGCTTTCTTTTTAATCACTAATTCATGTTCCCAGTTGAAGATATATAGGCATATGTAACAACAGAAAATTATAAATTATATATATATATACATTTCTCATATACATATGTTTCTAATATCTCTAGACACATTTAAAAATCCGATTATACAAGAGGTTTATGTAAGTCTGCTAATGAAATTTAAATTTTTTCAAGTTTTCTTAACGTCTTTTACTGGTATGTTATATGTTGTATACAATTTTATAACTATTGTGTTTTCCTTATAAATTATATACTTTCTGATACATAATTTTATCATAAAGTCTTTTTATCCTACTCAATGTTTTGTACTTTAAAGCCCATATTTTTGGTTATTTTTTATTATTATTTTAGTGTGCATTACATTTGTTAGGTAGTGTTCTTTGGAATGACACCTGTAGAAAGAAGGTGAGAAGACCACGACTTATTCCACTGTATCTGATAATTAGGTTCTTTGGTAAGTTAAACATTTTTATGTACTCATTAAGTATAAATGATCTACCTTTCTTATTATACACACACAGAATAAACTATAAAGGTTTTATAATGTAGCTTAGATATAAAAGTGACAACACTTTTTAAGTATAAAATTTAGTAACAATTTTCCTGAAGTTTTTAAAATTAACATTCATTGTTCAAGGGATGTGCTTATGGCATTGTATGTCTTCCAATGAATTGCAACTCATAGTGTGGTCCACTGATCAGAGCCAGCTTAAGAACTCTTAGGTACTGCTCTGTCACAAAATATAGGCAGGACTGAGAGTGTTTTTCTGAAATACCTTTTAATAGAAGTTTATTTGAGCCATTCTTATTTGTGAAATGTAAAAATAATAAAAAACAACAACCTTGTATTTTTGTCTTTCTCTAATTTATTTTCTAGTAATCCTTTTTTATCATATTTTATGAAGTTGTCTTTAAAAGATTGGAAAATTTTAAAAAAATATTTTTTTATTTTTAAAATTTATTTATTGTCTAAAGTTTTACC
>NW_005355081.1:657710-708185 GCF_000412655.1 Myotis brandtii
TGTAAATTGTGCTGCTATGAACATAGGGGTGCGTATATCCTTTCTGATTGGTGTTTCCGTTTTCTTGGGATATAGCCCTAGAAGTGGGATTACTGGGTCAAATGGGAGTTCCATTTTTAACTTTTTGAGGAAACTCCATACTGTCTTCCACAGTGGCTGCACCAGTCTGTATCCCCACCAGCAGTGCACGAGGGTTTCTTTTTCTCCACATCCTGGCCAGCACTTGTCATTTGTTGATTTGTTGATGATAGCCATTCTGACAGGTGTGAGATGGTATCTCACTGTTCTTTTGATTTGCATCTCTCAGATGATTAGTGACTTTGAACATGTTTTCATTATCTTTAACCAAAAACACTGCCTTAGAAATGAAGACTATGACTGTAAGTATAAGTATATTGATAGGAGCATTCCTGTAACTGTTAGAGAATAACTAAAGAATTTCAGTCAAGGGAAGGACTTGAGACAGCAGAATGTAAGAGGACCATTGTAGTGTCAAAGTGGAAGGATGCCTGAAGACAAGAAAACCCACTGCAAACACTAGTGTATGAAGCAGGAGATGAGAGTCTGGTTCAAGATGACAGTGGAGTAGAAAGAGTGGAGATAGTGCTTGAGAGATCTTATTAATAAAAAAAATATCGGTAGTCCCAGACCCATTTTTCCAAGGTGCATTATCATACTTTTAAATAAATCAATGACACAAAGGATTTTCCTGTAGTACATAATAAACTTTGTGACAATTTTGAAGTCATAATCCTTCAAAGAAATAAAATAAATTCTCCATGTATATATAAGACTCATCATCTCAATGTTATAATACTTTAGGGATGTCTACATGTACAACTTCATTCTTATTATGAAGTTCTGTCAGAAAAAAAAATTAAGTACATGTTTTATGAGGCATTTATGACCTGAATAGCATTTGTAGAGAAATAATAGTAACTAAAGAAAAAAAACATTTGTTTTATGACTGAGGGGAAAATTGATAGGGCAGTGATTTTACAAATATGTCAATGTTAGTCTTCATTTCCTTCTATTAATAACAACCTACCAATAATTACAAAAACTATGAAATATTTTAGGAAAATTATATTTACATATTTAACCAAGCTGATTTATAAAATAAACATAACCAAGGCATTTACTAATAGTGATTGTCTTTTCTATAATCTATCCGATATAATAAAAGCCTAATATGCTAAGTATCCTGTCAAAGCGTAAAATGCCAATGATATGCTAAGGCCGCTCAATCACTCTCTATGACGTGCACTGACTACCAGGGGGCAGACGCTCTGACCAGTAGGTTAACTTGCTGCTGGGGTCTGGCTGATCAGGACTGAGCGAGATGGGCCGGACACATCCTGGAGCCCTCCCGCGGTCCCTCCCCGGCTGGCCAACCTCCTGCATTCCTCCCCAGCTACAATCGTGAATCGGTGGGATTCCCTGGCCTGGCATGCACCCTCTCACAATCTGGGGCCCCTCAGGGAATGTTGGAGAGACAATTTCGGCCCGACAGCAGAACAACTGGTTGCTATGATGCGCACTGACCACCAGGGAGCAGATGCTCAATGCAGGAGCTGGCCCCTGGTGGTCAGTGTGCTCCCACAGGGGGAGCGTCTCTCAGCCAGAAGCCAGGCTCATGGTAGGCGAGTACAGCGGTGGTGGCGGGAGCCTCTGCCACCTCCACAGCAGCGCTAAGGATATCTGACTGCTGGCTTAGGCCTGCTCTCCCAAGTGCTCCAGGACTGCGAGAGGGTGCAGGCCGGGCTTAGGGACCACCTTCCCCCTTCCCCAGTGCATGGATTTCATGCACCGGGCCTCTAGTTAGTACATATTTAGCACAGATAAGACATCCTGGAGCCCTCCCGCGGTCCCTGACCGGCTGGCCAACCTTCTGCATTCCTCCCCGGCCACAATCGTGCATCGGTGGGATCCCCTGGCCTGGCATGCACCCTCTCACAATCCGGGGCCCCTCAGGGAATGTTGGAGAGCCAGTTTTGGCCTGACAGCAGAACCGGTTGCTATGACATGCACTGACCACCAGGGACCAGATGCTCAATGCAGGAGCTGGCCCCTGGTGGTCAGTGTGCTCCTGCAGGGGGAGCGCTTCTCAGCCAGAAGCCAGGCTCATGGCTGGCGAGTGCAGCGGTGGTGGCGGGAGCCTCTGCCACCTCCACAGCAGTGCTAAGGATGTCTGACTGCTGACTTAGGCCTGTTCCCCCAAGTGCTCCTGGACTGTGAGAGGGTGCAGGCTGGGCTTAGGGACCACCTTACCCCTCCCCCAGTGCACGAATTTCATACACCGGGCCTCTAGTTAGTACATATTTAGCACAGATAAATTCCAAAAATAATTAAGTTCAGAATAAATAAATATCTCAAAATCTAAGTTCATGCAACTATTTCAATACCGTGGGTGGATATGAGATGATTTCTCTTATAAATAATATTTATGAATCTATTTATTGGGGATCTTTTCACTTTTATAAGTTCCAATGGTCACTTAAGTAAAGTTTTTCAGTGGATATCTTGAAAGTTAGGATCAATTGCATTATTTCTTTCTACATCCTTTTATAATGACCAATTAGTGGAACTTGATTAGGATAAATACAAATATGTTGTAGTGAGTCTAAGTATTTTCAGAAAAAAATTTATTATTGGATGATTTCATTCTCAGATGACATAGATATTTGGAGACATGAAAAGGTTGTCCATGAAAAAAAAAATAGATATGATTTTACCACGATAAAAAATGGTAGCAATAGCTACATAGTTTGAAATATACTATAAAAATGACTGTGGAGCAATTTCAAAATGAAGTCTGAGCCGCCATTCTGGAGGCGCTACCTTGCACATCTTGCTCCTTGAAACTTTGGTCTGCTAAAACTGGGCCCGACCTTTGCACTGGATATAACCTACGTCGTGTCAGTAAAACCAGCAGAAAAGCGGACATCCTGAACACAAGCTCTGTCTATCTGAATGATAGAATCAGTAACCAAGCACGTATAGCCAAGAATAGCTCAGCTTTTCAGCACCTATAGAATTTTTTTCTTTCTGTTATGTAATTATTCCTTTACTTTAAAAAAAATATGTTTTTATTGATTCCCGAGAGGAAGGGAGAGGGAGAGAGAGATGAAAACATCAATAATGAAAGAGAATCATCATAGATCTGCTGCCTCCTGCACGACCCCTACTGGGGATCAAGCCCACAACCTGGGTATGTACCCTGACTGGGAATTGAACCATGGCCTCCTGGTTCATGGGTCAAGACTCAACCACTGAGCAATACCAGACAGGCTAAACTATTCCTTTACTTTTCTCATAAAAACTACTTGTCTTCACCCTGTAATTGGGACACTGTCTGGGATTCTGCCTAAATCTGTGCTCTTAGAATTGTGATTTTTTGATCCCCCCAAAATGATTGTTGCCTTACATTTCAGCTTTTTAATGTTAGGTTAACAATACATACAACTCTTTGGGTTCATTATTTCTGATTTTTATATAGTCTTACAAAATCAGATAGATTATACGGGATTATGTAAGGTTTAATGAAATGGAGATTCTATTAGTATGTGAGTGTGTGTGTGTGTGTGTGTGTGTGTGTGTGTATTTAACAGCATTTTTCATGCAAGCTGGGCATGTCAGTTAATTTCATTAATACCATAAGTCTAGTTTGGGTGACAGAAGCCTTTAATATGTAATGTAGTTAGAGTCAGTTCCCATAGTTTTGATACACAACAGTAAAAAATTAAATAAAGAACACAGCTTTGGTAATTTATTTAAACTCACTTCCTCACTTAAACCAATCCATCTCTACAAGATTCAAGTATGTTTAGGTGGCCAGGTAATGGTTCTGTCAATTTTACAGCCCCGTGCTGTCTCTTACTGCCCCATTTCCTCAGTCAGCATCGTTCCCATGCATTTGCAATATTCTAAGAAGACTGCATTCCAAAGAGGAAGCTATCAATATCTTTTCAGCCGGGAGGCTCCTTACCACTAATTTACACACAAGTAACTGCATAAAAAAGAGTTTGGGGAGAAAGTTATCTTTGAAAAGGTGTGTAAAATAATCTGTGGCACCTTTCCCTTCTTGTAAAATAAATGTCTGTTACTTGACTTACATTTTTACATGGCTGACAGGGGCCCATAACTTGTTGTACTTCAGAAAAGCTGACTTAGTGTCTATACTTCTACAGGAATGATATAATTAAAAGTTGCTGGCAATCCAAAAGCAGAGCATTTTCAATGAATAAATAAAACTAATTTTCTCTTCATCAGAACACCTAGGCATATCTTATTTCCCCACAGATAGGTCATATTTTGGAGAACCTGATTAAGGTTCAAATATCAATTACACCAATTTCAGATTATTTATTTTGTTTTTAGGTCTGACCTGTCTTTTAATTCTGATGATGGAAAATTACCCTCATCAATGACAAGTCCCAGATATTTAAGCAGGTGTGGGGGACGGGGATCTGAGTGAGAGAAATCTATGTGGGTACATTTATATTGTTCAATACATAACGATATTTTATTTTTAGGCCATATACAGGTGATATTTGCTTGTGCTAAAGTATCCTGAACACAGTGCCTCAACAAATGTCTATTTTATTTGTCTGTGTAATATATAAGTCATTTGTATATTTTGTTATATAGAAGAGAGGAAGGTAACACCAATAAGATTCATTCTGTAAAAATATCCATGTAAAAAATGAGTCATTAGAGATGATACCTATTTATATAATGACCCAAATCACGCAAAAGGAAAAGAAACAAAAAACAAAACAAAAACCCTAAAATTACCAAAGGCAAAAAAGTAAACTATTAGAATTTTTTCATTCTAATTTTCAACACAATAAATTTAGAGAAAGAATCATTCTCTTGGACACAAGTAACCATGACCTTTCTCCTCAGCAGGTGATATTTTGGAATTTATGCTACATTTGAATAAAACAGATTGCTTGTCTTCACAAAATTACACTTGGGACAAGATTTGAGTAAAACTTTACTTTTTACTTTACTTTTTTCCTTTCTTTTTAGGATTTTTTTAAACTTTTTTTTTTATTGCTTAAAATATTACAATGAGTAGTACATTTGTCTCCTTTTTTTCCCCCCTGGACCTTCCCCCAGTCTCCCCTACCCCCCAGTGTCTTGTGTCCATTGGTTATGCTTACATGCATGCATACAAGTCCTTTGGTTGATCTCATTGTCTACAATATTATGTGGTTTATTTTGATAATGTTACCCTAGTACCTTATTATAATTATGGTAATTTGCCCTTTTATTTTCTCTTATTTGTCATAAAGAGATAGGCATTTCTGTAGCTTCAGATGTTGAGTTTTTCTAAGATGTCTTAGGGCCTGGTTCTGTTCCTATTACTTAAGGTGCTCATGCTCTTCACAGTTAAATACTTTGCAATAGTGGCTGACTATAATTCTTCCAATAAAAGACAAAAGTGTCTGGAATTCTTCCTTAGTACTTGAGCATCAGCAACCTTTCCGAGACCATATGGTGCAGATGGTCATCTCATTTCATCTGGCACCTTCCCAAATTCAGTTCAGATTTAATATCAAATTATTCAAAGTCAACTTATACCAAGAAGTTACTAGTAATTTGCCGTTCTTTTAGTAAAAACTAGTTTATGGCTATAGATAAATTTAGAAAAATGATTAAGTGGTCTGAAAGATGCATACAATGTTAGCTCTATCTGAAGTAATCTATGCTATTAATGTTTGCTAAATTATATGTGGAAACTATTATGATATCAATTTTTATTATTTTTAGGAAGTAATATTCATTATCCCAAATTGAAACATAAGGCTTTGCATCAAATACAAATATCTAACTCTTTAAATAAAAATATGTAACATAATACTGGACAAAGCCAATGGTAAATACAAATTTATGAGTGAACTATTATGATATTGGAAAAATACCTGAAAGATAAAATTCTGAGATAAAATAAATCAATTTCTCTTTTCATTCAGATTTTTATAAATGTAGTCAAACAATCATTAAAGTTATACACACAAATAAGCTAATCTTTAACCATACATGTATATCTTTAATAAATTATTAATAAAACAAATATTTATTCAGGTTAAATTCCTAAGATGTTAGCAAAATATGAAAACTTAATAGATATTGACAAAACACCTACTACAGTCAAAGCATTGTGCTAGATCTGGGAATGCAGTGATGCCTAAAAAACTGTTTCATCTTCAAGAGACACAGTTTAATGAAAAACACAGATGGATAAATAAATAATAGCAATATAATTCAATATACTGGATGCTATAATAGAGATTTTAACAATGTTGTGGATTTAGGGGAAAATAGCTTTTATTTCTAAGAAAGTGAGGGAAGTCCTGGCAGAAAAATAGGGACTATTTTTCCCCCATTGCATCTAAATATCCTAAATGTCAAGAACATTACATGGGGAGAAAAAGGTATAAACAAAGATATAAACAAATGGTAATGCCTGGCACATAAGTTGGCCAGAGTAGAAATAATGTTAATAAATGTAACAGTGTGAAGAGTTTAACTAAGATACTCCATGCTGCTTCAGTATCCATATTGTTTGGACACACAGTCTGCCATAAATTTAAGAAATATATATTTTTCTTTAACAACTGATAGCTCAATTTAGAAAATGAAATGTATTTTAATAAACACTGCCTTTATAATTATTCAAAGTGTGTGTATACATTTTGGGGGATGATATGTATATATATGCATAACGAAGAGATAAAATTAGATATAAAACATTACAAAATGGACATGTATAAAAGAAAATATATATAAAATAAAATGCACACCAAATGGAATCACAGCAAATTAGATACTACAGAAGAAGAGATCAGTGAACATGAAGGCATAACAATAGAAATGAAACACAGAAATTAAAGAAAAATACTGCATAAAAGAAGACACAGTGAGCTATTCTAATATGTGCTATTGGATATAGAAAGAAGGGAGTATGGGGGGGTATAATTTGAGAAAAGAAGAATAGAGAATTTTCAATTTCTGGTGAAAACTGTAAATCTATACATCCAAGAAGCACAACAAAACTCCAATCAGAAGAAATATGAAGAAAAATCATTAGGTCATATAAATATTTTTTCTCTTTGTTAGAACCAGCAACAAAGAGAAAAAATATTTAAAGAAGACAAATGTTGGTTTTTAAAAAGACTTATATGTACAACAACAAAGGTAAAATCAACAAAGCCTTCCTATTAAAATGTATGCAAGTCAAAAGAAAATACAGTGATAATTTTAAAGTACTTGTGTGTGTGCGTGGGGTGGGAGGGAGAGATCCCAAAATGTCAACCAGGTTTTTTTACCTTTTAAAATGAAAGAAAAAACTTATTCAGACAAATAAAACCTGAGAGATTTCATCACTAGCAGATTGAAAATCAAGAAATGTTTTGTTTTGTTTTTTAATATATTTTATTGAGAGGAAGGGAGAGGGATAGAGAGCCAGAAACATCGATGAGAGAGAAACATCGATCAGCTGCCTCCTGCACACTCCCTACTGGGGATGTGCCCGCAACCAAGGTACATGCCCTTGACCGGAATCGAACCCAGGACCCTTGAGTCCGCAGGCCGACGCTCTATCCACTGAGCCAAACCAGTTAGGGCAAGAAATGTTTTTAAAAAAGTTCTTCAGATGGAGGAAAAATGATATCAGATAAGAAGTTATTACATTGTAAGTCCATTTCTTTTAAATATCTCTAAACTTTACTAATTAAAAATAATTGTATGGCCCTGACTGGTTTTGCTCAGTAGATGGAGTCTCGGCCTGCGGACTGGGGGGTCCTGGGGTTGATTCTGGTCAGGGGCATATGTCTGGGTTGGGGGCTCGATCCCCAGTCGGGGGTGTGCAGGAGGCAGCCGATCAGTGATTCCCCCTTATCATTGATGTTTCTATCTCTCTTTTCCTCTCCCTTCCTCTCTGAAATCAATAAAAATATATTTAAAAAATAATTGTATGAACAAAATACAAATATATTGTATAGTCAAAAACAAAAAACAAAAACAATCAATTAGGGCACCAGTTGTACTTATTTATGGCCTCCCCAAGTGACCTGATTCCATGTTCACTAATCTCTTAATTATTTTGTCAAAGGTCCTATTTCCAAAGACAGTCACATTTTGAGGTGTTGGTGGTTCTGAGGTCACATATGAATTTGAGGAAGCTCAACTCATAATAGTATTTAAGGACTGATTTTACAACTTGGATAATTTTTAATGTTGCATATTTATAGTAATTTATAAAACACGTTTAAAACATTTAAATTAATAGAGTAGATGCTATTGGATGTTTAATAAGAGTCAAATCTCATAAACAAGAGCAAAATTAGAAAAACACCAAGGATATAAAATTATAATTGTGAAATAAATATTAGCTTTTTAAACATGTTATCCATTTAACTACTATTTTACCATGTAGTGAGTTCTGAGTTAAACTAAACAATATTCCAACTCCATAACTTCAGTTCTTACCTTTATATTAGAAGATGAGATCTCTTTAGATTAGAATGTTTTAAAATAATTTTAAAAATCATAAAATTTATACATTTAGTATTTGTAACTATGGAGAATGAGTATAATACAAAAAGAATTTCTGTCAGTCAGCAGTCACATGACCTAGAGCTATGAAAAGCCAAGGCCTCAGAGGTAATTTAGATCTGCCAGTGATGGTTTTTCTCTTATATTACTATCAATGACATTTGGTTCAATTTAAAATGCAATACTGCTGTTCCTGGCAAAGTTGCTAAAAATGTTTGTGGCACATTATTATGCTAGTTATCATACTCCAAATTATTTTATTTCTTCCCTTATTTAGCTTTTACCTAGATCAGCTTTTAGTTTATATATTTTCTATGTACACACACACACACACAGTGTCCCCTAGCTATCTCAACCAAGGGTGCCTAAATGTATTCTCTGAATTTTTCCCCTCCATAATTAGAGGTATGAAGGATGGAAACACATTCCCATATACTATTTCAATCCTTAATGCCATAATGAAGTTCCTGACAGTTTAGAGCTTGTTCATGCTCTTATTAAATCAGTCTTATAATATTTCAGTCCAAATTTATATCTTTATTGTTCGTTGTCTTCCCTCATCAGTATTTCAGTAAATTTTCAAAGCTTAGCTATTGACAGGTACTTAAATTTAATCCTCAAAGCAAAAGTTTCAGGAAATCTCCCAACCCTTTAATTCCTTAAACTCTATTTCTCTGTGATTTGTAACACCATTCTTAATAAGCAGGTTAGAAGAGAGAAAGGAAATTGTAGTAAAAAAAAAAAAAGAGTCAATTTACAGAAACAGGAGTTTCCTTCTACTCTTTGAAATTATAAATAAACACTATCTTCTTGTCTATCAAAGAACTGATTTTGCCTCTGTTCTGTCAACCACTGAACTCAAAGAATTCAAACATTTGGACATTTATCCAGCAGGTAACAATACTTTTTGTTTCTTTGGCAATATTGGTTCAAGATCATGCACATAAGTAAACAAAGTAGAAACGATTTATGTTGACTAATAAAAACTAATATTTGCATGCATATATAAGAATTGATTGAAAGTTTATCTAAATACTGTACTATACATAATATTGAAACCATGTACTACGAAATGAAAAACATGACCTCTCAAAACTGTTTGCTTTAAATGTGAACATCAGAAGCTTATGTTTTTCTCCAGAACAAAGGGTTTAAGTTTGGCACCTAGATCAGTCAGATGTATATTCCTATATTCATAGGGAAGTTGGAAAGTAATACTTAGAAAAGTAAGCCAGATAAATATTAAAATATATATTTTGATATAAATTTGAGATACTATAATATTCTACTAGAGGCCTGGTATACAAAATTTGTGCACGGGTAGGGTCCCTAGGCCTGGCCGGCGATCAGGGCCAATCAGGGCCTTCCTTTCCTGGCTGCCGGCCAGGGCCTTCCTTCATTCCATGCTTCCCCCTGGTGGTTAGCACATGTCATATTAAGAAGTTGAACTCCTGGTCAGTCGAACTCCTGAGGGGACAATTGCTTCCCCCAGCGCATGTCATAGTAAGAAGTTGAACTCCTGGTCAGTCGAACTCCTGAGGGGACAATTTGCATATTAGCATATTAGCCATGCTTTTTGTAGGAAGCATATGATTGTTTCTTGATTTTTTATCTAATCTCACAATCTCTGCCTTTTCATTTGGGTGTTTGTAGCATTTATATTTGATGTGATTATTAACATAGTTAAAATTGATGCTATCATTTTCTTATTTATTCTTTGTTGCATCTGTCGTTTGTTTTTCTTTTTAAGTTATGCATGTGTCATACTCATTCCTGTTGCTAACTGAGAAGGAGTAGAATAAATACAGGAGGAGATATACACATATGTACTCTCCTTAGCAATTTTGACATATCTCAGCTTCTTTTTATGAATCCTGTATATTTATTCTATGCTTAGATTTTCATCTTTTGTATATTTTACTTTAATATTTTTGTTTGTTAAATGGTTGGGTTGTGGGTGGATTTTATCTTCTTTCTTGTACAGATCAATGGGATTAGAGTTCCAGAATTTTATTTTTGTAGCCTCCCATTAGACTTATGTTATATTTCCACTTAGATGCACAATAATAAAAAAGGCAATAAAACTTACGGTATTTTTTTTCAAAAAATGTGCTTTTCCCTATCATTCAGAATCACTTGCTCATTCCAGTTATGTTATGCTATATTAGGAAAGCATCTGCCAGTCTATTTTGTGTTCTAGTACTTAGCGTGGTGATGCATTTTACGTTATCTGTTGTTCTATTTAACAAAGAATGTCCATCATTTTTACTCTTAACTGTAAATATCTCATGGTAGGTATAATTCTTTACACAAGGTAATAGTCTCTCACCACTTTCTATTTTCATTTTTTCTTTTATTATCATTACTAGAGGCCCGGTGCACAAAAATTTGTGCACTCGGGGGGCGGGGGGAGGGGGGTCCCCCAGCCCGGCCTGTGCCCTCTCGCAGTCTGGGACCCCTCGGGAGATAACGACCTGCTGGCTTAGGCCTGCTCCCGGGTGGCAGAGGGCAGGCCCAATCCCTAAGTGCAGCCCCTGGTCAGGCTCAGAGCAGGGCCGATTGGGGAGTTGGGGCGCCGCCCCCTGTCATGCACAGAGCAGGGCCAATCGGGGTTGAGGAGCTCCCCCCTGTCACTCACAGAGTAGGGCAGATCGGGGGTTGGGGCGCTGCACCCTGTCACACTCAGGGCAGGGCCAATGGGGAGGTTATGGCTCTACCCTGTCACACACAGAGCAAGGCCCGTGGAGGGGGGTTGGGGCGCCACCCTCTATCACCCACAGAGCAGGGCCGATCAGGGGGTTGGGGCGCCACCACTGTCACACTCGGGGCAGGGCCGATGGAGAGGTTATGGCTCTACCATGTCACACACAGAGCAGGGCCGATCAGGGGGTTGGGGCGCCACCACTGTCACACTCGGGGCAGGGCCGATGGAGAGGTTATGGCTCTACCATGTCACACACAGAGCAGGGTTAATTTGCATATCTCACTGATTAGCCAATGGGAAGTGTAGTGAAGTTACGGCTAATTACCATGTTTCTCTTTTATTAGATAGGATAATACTATATTTTAAGACCAAAAGATAGATATAGTGATAAAGATCACAAGTATTGTGATAATATAAAAAACAATGGAAAGCATGTTTATTCCAAGAAAAAACCTTTGGAATAAAAAGAAAACAAAATAAAAAACAAATAACTATCTTTCCTACTATATGATATTATTAGTTAGCAGACACAAAAAGTCCTTTACTTTGTAATTTCTCTTGCTCTCAAAAGCCATTAGGTAACCAAAGATATAAAATTATAATTGTGAAATAAATATTTAAAATGGAAGATTGCATTAGGCCAGACTTATTTACTTAATGTTTGTGGGCTTTAGGAGCCAGAGAGTGCCAGGTGGAGGACACAAGCTTAGTCCTCAAGTCCCCCAACATGCTACCACCAGTAAAGGAGGTCTATTCTCATCTGAATAACCTAGAACCGTGGTTGGCAAACTGCGGCTCACGAGCCACATGCGACTCTTTGGCCCCTTGAGTGTGGCCCTTCCACAAAATACCACGTGAGGGTGCTCACGTACAGTGCGATTGAAACTTTGTGGCCCATGCGCAGAAGTCGGTATTTTGTGGAAGAGCCACACTCAAGGGGCCAAAGAGCCGCATGTGGCTTGCGAGCTGCAGTTTGCCGAGCCACAGTTTGCCGACCACTGACCTAGAAGACCATTTCAAGTCAGAATCAATAACTTGGGGATCAAAATATAATTATGTTGGAAAACGTTATATTTTAAAAAAAGGACCGAGAACCTCTAGGTTAGTTTTACTTTCCAGCTCTGTTTTACTGAAATGTTACTGAAAAAGCATCACTTATCATGGTAAGATTCTTCACACCACTAGAAAAATCTGGAGACAAATTATCTGTACGTCCACATTAATAGTCTGTGCTCCCATTAATAAAACCCAACCATACTCCCACCTATCTCAGCAAACAGCATGAATGGCCATAAGGGAACCATGCCAGAGAAAAGTAAATCAATTTAGCGGAAACTTTTGAAGAGAAGAAAAGCATGTTCATCTCTCTTGCCCTCTTTTTCTCACTCTTACCTCCTGGTGTTAAGCTTTTATCCTTTGGCAACATGAGTACTCACATGGCCTTTGAATCCTCCTCATATACTGTAGCTTCTTATGATAATTCTGAGGTGTGATTCTGCTGCCTAATGACACTCTTTCACCGTCCGTTCACAAGTTTACCAATGTATCTATTGATGAGATGCTCAAGAACCCTATCTCACCAGGCTAACCACTTTTTAGTCATAAATTAAGGCTGACCTACACTGTGCTAAAACTTCTATTTTACTGGTTGTTCTTTTTATTTATTTATTGTTTTAGTTGGCACAATATTCTTTGATACTTAGTAAGAGGATAATAAAAATACTCATACATGCACCCACACCTGAAATTCCCTCTCTTCAATATTGTATCAGTGAATATAACTTTAAAATTGCTCAAATACCAGGAAAATTTATGTCAACACACTATTATAACCAGGGTGAACTGTGTGGCTAAAAAGTCCTGGGCTCATACCCTATTTTTAAATTTTCTAACTATAACCTTGGGGAGAGTTTTGAGTGATTTACAGTGTCCTCACCTGTAAAATGGTGCTTTAACACTGTTTTCACAAGATGGTGTGAAAACTAATTCTCTAGTAATATGCTAGGAAGATGGTAGGAATTAACAGATTAAAATTCACCCCATTTCTCTCCCTGTCAGCACATTAATTTTGAGTTTAGAAGGCCAAGTTTGTGCCTCCGCCTTCCTCTAACATGTCTGACCAAGGTGCACTCTAATTATTGTGTAGCCCTGCAGGCCCAAGGGGGCCTTATGCAAATTTCTGAGGTAGGCATAGAAAGATCCCCCTTGGGACCCTGGCTATACATTTCTTCATATGTCACTCCTGACTTGTGACCTCATGAAAGTAAATATATGACCGTTTCATATACAGATTTCATTCTGTTTCTAGAAAACATTTTAGAGAATCTACTGTAATATTGCTCCTGCTGGAATAAATACTACTCCCAATTTTTTGATCACAGTTCTTAGGTTGTGGTTCCAAGATTACCTACCACTACTGTAAACCTCTCTACTAGACCAGCCATATGTGAAAGCTGGCCTCAGGGTTTCTCAGTGAGCTGAGCATTACCTATTTATTCATTCTTCCAATAAATATTTGTGGAGTATTTTCTATGTGCCAAAGACAGTTCTAAGCACTTAGAATACAATATTTAATAAGATAAACCTTGCCTACTTTATTGAAGTCATGTACTGAGAATAAACAAACAAACAATATAATTAGAGTTCTGAGATGAATAATGCTTAGGGGTCAGGGGTAATTAGGAAATGGGTTCCTGAGGATCAGATAATTACACTGAAATCTGAACCATGAAAAAAAGCTAACTCACCAAAGACCTAGAAGAATATTGTTGTGTAGAACCAGCATAAGTTCTACAGTAGTTTGTAGCTATATCATTGCTTGATAGGTAGAGCTACTACCCTTTAAAAAGTTAGAAATTTTTATATCAGAATGTTCATTACTAATTTATTTTTCTATGATATTTATATTTTCCTATAAAGAATGCATGAGCTAGACTATTGGTTTTAACTTTAAGTAAATATATTTTGTTTGGTTCAGTGATAAATATTTTATCTAAATTTAAATTTATTTTTATTATGCTCAATATTGTAATTTTAAGAAAATCATTAGTAAAATAATAACAATGTCTTTTTTTGTGGTTGTGTTATATTATACTTTAGTAATATACTCACATATTGAAATATAAAATCTGTAAGTTGAAATAAATTGTTTTCCCAAGAGAAAATATATTACTTTCATTTTCTCTGTATTGTCACATAGTGAATCTCTTCTCAAATTATTATTTCAAAATTTCAACAATAGAATATCCATCAGTATGGTACTGGGAAATAAGTGAAGTCAAGTGGTTTATTATTTCTTGGTAGAATTGATATTTTTCTCTGAAGACTTAGGCATCTAAACTCAAGTATGCTTTCCTGGAACTGGAAAGTATGTTCTTGACCCTATGGTTTCTCCGCATTGCTGAGAAGAGTTTAGATGTTTAGTAATTTAATAAATGCTGGCATGTTTTGTAATTTAGTGGTTTGCAAGCAACACAATGCAAGAGTATTTAAGTTTCTTTAGATTTGCACAGGGTCAAGTGGGGAGCAAATTTTTCAGTTTAAACCAATTCTGTTGTTTTTATTTTAATTTATGGATTTAATAGTACAAAGCTCTATTGTTACATAGACAAAGGTATCACTGTCAAAAAGACAAAATCAAATAACATAGTAAGGGTATAAGAAACAATCTGTATACATCAAGTAATTCTACCCTGGGGTGATATGGGCAGATCTAGAACAGCAATTTCCAATGTATGAACTATTCGAAACTTTGGAGGTTCCTAAGATACTATCCTGGGGACAGTCAGGTCCAAACTATTTTTATAATAATCGTATCATTTTTATTGCTGTCATAACAAATAACAAACTTTGCAACTTAAAGCACAAATTGACTAACAGTTCTGTAGATCAGAAGTCTGGCACAGATCTCACTGCACTAAAATAAAAGGAATTGGCATGGCTCTGATCCTTTTTGGAGGCTCTAGTCTATGGGAAAACCTGTTTTCTTACTAATCCAGGTTGTTGGCAGAATTTAATTCCTGACAGTTGTAGGACTGAGGTTCCATTTTACAGTTTCCAGAGAATATGCACATTCCTTGGCTCACTTCCCTCTCACTCAATCTTCAAATTCCATAGCTGATTTTAGTGTGTCTCTCACAATGCACATCTCTTCTGCCTCTCTTTCTGTCATTTCTTTCTCTACCTCTTTCTCTCTCTCACTGCAGCTAGATAAGTTTCTCTGTTTTTAAGCACTTGGGTGATTATATTGGGCCACCAAATAACCTAGGATAGTTTCCCCAGCTCAAAGTCCCTAAACTTAATCATACTTGCAAAGTCCCTGTTGTCATGTAAGGTTACATAGTCACAGGTTTTGAGAATTAGGACCTAGATATATTTGGATGACGTTATTCTGTCTACCACACTAAAACTAAGACTGTCTTTTTAACTCTGTTGACATTTGTGCTGAGGGTGCAAAAGCAGTAGTGCATAAACTGTTAGTATTTTTAGCATAATCAAGGCATTGACACCAAACTACATGACATTAATGTATTTTTCAATTCTATGTGTTTGCAGTAAGACAAAAAATAAAGAACATAAATAATCTCTTTGATGAAACATTAAAATTATTAATTTTAGTAATGATTATCCCTTAAGTACACCTCTTGGTAATATTTTGTGTCATGAAAAGTGTTCACAGATAGTTCTCCTGTATTATGAAGTGTGATGGTAAATTGAGGAAAAATACCTGTGCAATTGTTTTAATTATATACATAACTAGACTTATTTTTATGAAGCTGTATCTTTGCTTGTATTAATAGCAAATAAATTATGTTTTTTAGACTTGTGTATTTGGCTGATATAGTCTAAAAAACTGAAGTCATTTGACACTTCAAGAAACCAACAAAAATTGTTTGTTGCAAATAATAAAATTTAAGATTTCAAGCCAAAATAGTAACCTGGAAAACTTCTATGTGCTACCATAAAGTTTATACCTAGCTTTAATTGTGATAATAATGAATGCTATTTTTAAAAATATATATATTTTATAATGAAATGTGGCACCACTTGTAATATCTGCATAATTAAAAAAACAGCATTTTAAAAAAATAAAAAGTCATGATGTAATAAAATCTTGAATAGGTAAAAATATTCTAAAGTAGAAAGATTATTTAGGGAAATAGATATTTAGTTATACAGTTTCAGAATTTAATGCTAATTGATTCTATTTAGGGTTCCACATCACAGCTAACATTTTAGAAACAAATACTTATTTGAAAGCATAGTAAGTTATTTTTCCCTTTCCAAATATATATCTTTGTGAAGCTATAGTTTCTCCATATACTTCAACCAAATCAAGGAAACAACATAATAAATGCAGAAGAATATTTTCAATCCAGCTATCTTCCATTATTCTACAGTTTATAGAGATTTACAAAATTGTAAATTAAACTTATTGTAGTCACTAAGTTTGGGGAGGGAAGGAAAACACAGTTACATTTTCATGACTTTTTTATGAATGTAAAGTGTGAAGGGCTTACTACTGTCATTTATACTGGTAAATTAATGCATATTTTTTAATATCTCTGTCTTACTATCAATACTATAAATCTGGGTAAATATAACCACATACCAAAAGTTCTTTGGGGTTCTCCATTGTTTTAGGAATATAAAGTAATCCTGAGATCAAAACTTAAGAACAACTGAATTGATTGATGTTATACTATTTCATTTTAGCAATTGTTATGTTTATTTTTATGACACTGTTAAATATTTAGAATTAAAAGCTAAATTTATGTTGTTCCACAATGGAAATATATAAGTAACACGTGAGTGAAGAGAATTGGTAACTTTGTAAAGTAATTGGTTGGTTTGTAAAATTTATTGGTTGCATTTACACACATTTGGAAATATTTTTGTTTCATTAGCAAAAATGTTACATATGTAACAAGTGGTTTAAGATTACATATCTATCTTTCTTTTTAGTTCTATCCATTTTCCTACATGTTTTGAAGTTTTGTGTGTAGTTAAATGCGTACAGAATTAGAATTTTTACATATCCTTGAAGACTTCACTCCTTTATCATTATGTAATGTCCCTTTTTATTCCTGAGAATCTTTTTTTGGACTGTTTTGTTCAAATTAATATAGCTCTTTAAGCTTTCTTTTCATTAATGGTATGTCTTTCTCCATATATTTACTTTTAGCCTGTGTCATTCCATTTAAAGTCAGTTTTTATAGACACATATAATTGCTTTTGTATACATTTCAATGGTCTCTGGTGTATATAAACCATTCATATTTGGAGTAATTACTAAGATAGTTGCATTAATATTTACCATGTTTATAATGATTTTCATATATATGAACATGTATATATGTAAACAATATAATGCATTATCATTAACCCTTTTTGGTCCAACGTGGAGGCTGGCTCGACAGACCAGGCACTAGGAGCAGGTCCAACATCGAGCTGAGGTCTAGTGAGACATAACTTCAACATTCAATCCCGTCAATTAATTTGGACCAGACTGTTTGAATTCCAAAAATAAAATTGGACCGCAAAGGGTTAAGGCTTCAGTGGAAAGGGTTTAGTGAAAAGACACAAATAAATTTACCCCTGTTAGGCCATAAATAGGAATATTAAAAATATGGTTTATAGGGGCTACTCAATAGAAAGTAATTATTTTTGTATAGGCATTGTAATAGTTATAATACAAAATTCCAGTTTGGGGCTATTATTAATTTTATGAATATTTAAGTCCATATAAGGATTTTATGTTAAAAATTAAAAATTTAGATAAATGTGCTTTGATGAGTATACTACTGATCTTATTTTGCTTCAGCAAAGATCTATTATCTCAATTTTATATTTTAATTGGAGATTTAATATATCATAGAAAGTAACTACATTTTTTATGACAAAAAATAAAAACCATCATGAAATGAAAAATTCGCTTAATATATCCTGTAAATTAATTATATCTGCTTAGTGTGTAGGTTTTGTTATTTGATTTAAATATTCTGCCTTAAATTAGATCTATAAAAGAAAAGGGTAAATAGTACTTGGACTTTATCCAGCTTTTGGCCTTTTTTTATTACAGAGGGTTAGACATAGCTGGGAGGCATTCTGCAGTAATGAAAAATAACTTAATATGAACATACTTTAAAAAAGTAAGACTATTATAACACAGATTCATGTTAAAAATTATGTTCTAATGTAGGTAGTTTATTTTTCTATCATTATAAAAAAAAAACTTGTATTAGTAATTCAACATTGATATAACTAAAACATTCCGGAGAAGGTACATTACCCCACATTTTCCTAAATCAAACAAGAAGTAAATCCCCTGCCCTCCCTTACCCCCCAGTGTCTTATGTCCATTAGTTATGCTTATATGCATGCATACAAGTCCTTCGGTTGATCTCTTACTCCCCTCCCTTCTGCCCCCCAACCCTCTCTGGCCTTCCCACTGCAGTTTGACAATCAGTTTGAGGCAGCTCTGCCTCTGTATCTATTATTGTTCAAAAGTTTGTAATGGTCTTTATTATCCATGAATGAGTGAGATCATGTGGTATTTTTCCTTCATTGACTGGCTTATTTCACTTAGCATAATGCTCTCCAGTTCCATCCATGCCGTTGCAAATGGTAAGAGTTCCTTCTTTTTTACAGCAGCATAGTATTCCATCGTGTAGATGTACCACAGTTTTCTAATCCATTCATCTACTGATGGGCACTTAGGCTGTTTCCAGATCTTAGCTATGGTGAATTGTGCTGCTATGAACATATGGGTGCACATATCCTTTCTGATTGGTGTTTCTGGTTTCTTGGGATATATTCCTAGAAGTGGGATCACAGGGTCAAATGGGAGTTCCATTTCCAGCTTTTTGAGGAAACTCCATACTGTCTTCCATAGTGGCTGCACCAGTCTGCATTCCCACCAGCAGTGCACAAGTGTTCCTTTTTCTCCACATCCTCTCCAGCACTTGTCGTTTGTTGATTTGTTGATGATAGCCATTCTGACAGGTGTGAGATGGTACCTCATTGTTGTTTTGATTTGCATCTCTCGGATGATTAGTGACTTTGAGCATGTTTTCATATGTCTCTTGGCTTTCTGAATGTCCTCTTTTGAAAGGTGTCTATTTAGATCCTTTGCCCATTTTTTGATTGGATTGTTTATCTTCTTTTTGTTAAGTTGTATGAGTTCCCTATAAATTTTGGAGATTAGGCCCTTATCAGATATGACGTTGGCAAATATGTTTTCCCACGCAGTGGGTTTTCTTGTTGTTTTGTTGATGGTTTCTTTTGCTGTGCAGAAGCTTTTTATTTTGATGTAGTCCCATTTGTTCATTTTCTCTTTAGTTTCAACTGCCCTAGGAGCTGTATCAGTGAAGAAATTGCTTTGGCATATGTCTGAGATTTTGTTGCCTTTGGATTCTTCTAGAATTTTTATGGTTTCCTGTCGTACATTTAAGTCCTTTATCCATTTTGAGTTTATTCTTGTGTATGGTGTAAGTTGGTGGTCTAGTTTCATTTTCTTGCATATATCTGTCCAATTTTCCCAACACCATTTATTGAAGAGACTATCTTGGCTCCATTGTATGTTCTTGCCTCCTTTGTCAAATATTAATTGAGCATATTGGTTCGGGCTAATTTCTGGACTCTCTATTCTATTCCACTGATCTATATATCTGTTCTTGTGCCAGTACCAGGCAGTTTTGAGAACAGTGGCTTTGTAATACAGCTTGATATCCGGCATTGAGATCCCACCTACTTTGTTCTTTCTCAGGATCGCTGCAGCTATTCGGGGTCTTTTTTTATTCCAGATGAATTTTTGGAGAGTTCGTTCTAGATCTTTGAAGTAGGCCATTGGTATTTTAATGGGAAGTGCGTTGAATTTATAGATTGCTTTGGGTAGTATGGACATTTTAATGATGTTGATTCTACCAATCCAAGAACATGGTATGTTCTTCCATCTCTTTATGTCTTCCTCTATCTCTTTTTTCAACGTCCTGTAGTTTTCTGAGTAGAGGTCTTTTACCTCTTTAGTTAAGTTTATTCCTAGGTAGCTTAATTTTTTTGGTGCGATGGTAAATGGGATTGTTTTTATAATCTCTCTTTCTGAAAGTTCACTATTGGTGTATAGAAATGCCTCAGATTTCTTGGGGTTAATTTTGTATCCTGCTACATTGCCAAATTCATGTATTAAGTCTAGTAGTTTTTTGATGGAGTCTCTAGGGTTTTGTATGTATAATATCATGTCGTCTGCAAATAAGGACAGTTTTACTTCCTCTTTTCCAATTTGGATGCCTTTTATTTCTTCTTCTTGTCTAATTGCAATGGCTAATACTTCCAGGACTATGTTGAACAGGAGCGGTGAGAGTGGGCATCCCTGTCTTGTTCCTGTTTTTAGGGGAAATGGTGTTAGTTTTTGTCCATTGAGTATGATGTTGGCTGTGGGCCTGTCAAAAATATCACAGTTTTGATGAGAAATAATTAACAGCAACCTTACAGTGTCAAATTTAGGATATCTTCTTACAAAACACATTCTTTTCAAATTCAAGTCATCTCTACCTTACTTTTTCATTATTAAATGTTTTTGTTAGTGCAAAAACATATTTTCATTAGACACAAAGTAATTATTTGGTAAATAAATCTTTGAGCTTAGGAAATTTATTGGTGTTCTATTGAAGCCTTTTTTTCATTAATTTTTTTTTTGGGTGGCATTGGTTAATAAGATTATAAAGATTGCAAGAATACATTTCTATGATACATGATCTGCATATTGCATTCTGTGCCCACCACGAAAATCAGATCATCTTCCTTCAGCATATATTTGACCCCCTTTACCCTTTACTACTCTCCCACCCTGCTTCCCTCTGGTAAGTACCATATTGTTGTCTGTGTGTATACGTTTTTCTTTGTTTTACCTGTTTATTCATTTGTTGCTTTCAGTTTTACTGTATATCACACACATGAGCAAAATCATATGGCTCTTAACTTTTTCTGACTTATTTCACTTAGCATGCTATTCTCCAGGTCCATTTTGCACTTGCAACAAAAATAACAAAATACCTTGGAAAAAATTTAACAAAGTATGTGAAGGATCTATATACTCAAAACTACAAAGCACTATTAAATGATATTAAAAAAGACACAATGGAATGGAAAATATTCCATGTTCATGGATTAGAAGAAACAATATAGTTAAAATGCCCATATTACCTAAAGCTACATACAAATTTAATGCAATTCCCATTGAAATCTCAATAACACTTTTTAAAGAAATAGAACAAAGATCACCAAACTTGAATGAAAACACAAAATAGCTCTAATAGTCAAAGCAATCCTGAGAAAAATGGACAAAGCTAGAGGTATCACATTCCTTGTCTTTAAATTATACTACAAAGCAACAATAATCAAAACAGCATGGTATTGGCAGAAAAACAGACACACAGACCAATGGAACAGAATTGAGAGCCCAGAAATAAACCCACATGTAAATGGGTAAATAATTTTTGACAAACAAGCCAAAAACATACAATGGAGAAAACAAAGCCTCATCAATAAATGGTGCTAGAAAAAATGGAAAGCCACATGCAGAAGTCCTTCTTTTAGATGGCTTTCTTATAAGTTTTCTAAGAGATGTCAAAGGTCAAATCTTAAGTCAATGATTTAGTTCAAATCTGATTCTTAGAACTTGATAATCTTTTGTTTATTGTCATATACCCTAAAATTGTATACAGACATTAAGATGGCAGATCTTTAATATAATCTTTTTCTTGGGGGAGGAATTAATTGTTATATCTGGTGAGTTCTCTCTCATTTATTTCTCATATTTATGGACTGAACTAGAGGCCTGGTGCACAAAAATTTGTGCACTTGGGGGGGGGGGTCCCTCAGCCCGGCCTGTGCCCTCTTGCAGTCTGGGACCCCTCGTGGGATGTCCACCTGCTGGCTTAGGCCGGCTCCCCGGGTTATAGGGCCTAAGCTTGCAGTCAGACATCCCTCTGGCAGCCCGGGAGCCTTTGGGGGATGTCCACTTGCCAGTGGGGAGCAGGCCTAACCTGCAGTCGGACATCCTTAACGCTGCTGAGGAGGCGGGAGAGGCTCCTACCACCACCGCTGTATTGGCAGCTGTCAGCCTGGCTTGTGGCTGAGCAGAGCTCCCCCTGTGGAAGCTCACTGACCACCAGGGGGCAGCTCCTGCATTGAGCATCTGCCCCCTGGTTGTCAGTGTGTGTTATAGTGACCAGTCATTCCCAGTGGTTCTGCTGTTAGTGTCAATTTGCATATTACCCATTTATTATATAGGATACTACTTCTCAGTTATTTTTTTTTCTTTGTCATAGGTATCTTACAAAATATGCACTGTAGACTATTTGATGTGAATAGATCTTATTTTCAATAATATAGGTAACAATTATTAAATAGATACAAAGCATTTTTATTAAGGGTTCAGTGGTATGGATTTAGTAGGTAGACACAAATAAATCTACCCCTATTAGACCATAAGTAGGAATATTTACAATATAATTTATAGGGCCTAGTCAACAACAGAAATTTAGTTTGTGTAGCCATTAACATAGTTATAATAAAAAAAATTCTAATTTTGGCTATACATTCAATATATATTTAAGTCCATATCAGGACTTTATATTAAAAATATACATAAAAATAAAACCAAGTATAAGTGTTAACAGACATTCTTTTTTAGTTATTGCATAACAAAATTTAAATATTAAGTTTACACATGTATATATTTATGACTTTATTGGAATCATGTTATTTTAAAAGCTTCTGATATACAGAAATCAAAATGGTAACAGATTATAAAAGGAATTTTATTTCCTCATTTCAGAGCAACATGGATATTTATTAAATTTTGATGCTGAGCTTCTTGTTTTCAAGCTAGAGAGAGACATCTTGATTACAACCTGTATACTAGTTGTAATGCCTAATTGTCAACATAGTGTCAGGAGGACTAAAAGGAAAATAAATCTTTCAAAATGACAAGATTATATTATTTCAGACCAATTACTGAACAAAATGCTGTTACCAGTAACTGTCAGCCATGCAGTTAGAATATTTAGAGAGCTTTATGTCTATATCATGCAGGCAGTACAGTGTCATGATTAAAATGCAGTTTCTAGAGTCAAAATTGTGAAGACTGAATTTTTAATGTCACATATCTTTACTATTGTAGTTGGATAAGTCACACAATGTCTGATCCTTAGGTTTCTCATTTACCTAAGTGGGAAAATATTTACTATAGATTTGCCTTAGTGATTAAACGCAAGACTCTATGTAAATGACTCCTCAGATTTGCTATCATATAGTAAGTTATATAAGAAGTATTAGCTATATATATGTAAATGAATGATTACTAAATGCCTGAAAAATATCTTCCAAATAACTATTACCCTTTTAATGTCTTAAATTTCAAAATTATAGTAAGTTTATGAGCTGGAAAGGACATCAGAGGTCAAATAGTATTGCGTGACTTAGTATGTTGCAAAGCTTTCACTAGATCACTAGTGGTTACCTATAAATGCTTTTGTGTTCCTCCCATGGTGATCTTAAAATGCAAATGCTCCAGAAGAGAGAAATTTTCAAACCTGATTCTCAGTAAATGATTAGTTGCTGATGAGAACAACTATCTTTTATGGAGGCTCATTTGTGTAGTAGTTTTAAGAAAATGGGACTTGCAGTTAAATAACGGTTCTAATAATTGCTACTAATATTGGGTAGATTTTTTGACTTTCCTTTGTCTCAGTTACCTCTTGGTAAAGTGTGAATATAAATTTACCTACTTCATAGGATGGTTCTTAGAGTTAAATAAATTATAATTTTTAAAGCACTGAGAAGAGTGTTTAGGATATAATAAGAACTACAAAAAAGTCTTATTACTGTCATTATGATATCATTATCATTCTAAGACAGTGGTTCTCAACCTCCCTAATGCCGCGACCCTTTAATACAGTTCCTCATGTTGTGGTGACCCCCAACCATAAAATTATTTTCGTTGCTACTTCATCACTGTAATTTTGCTACTGTTATGAATCGTAATGTAAATATCTGATATGCAGGATGTATTTTCATTGTTACAAATTGAACATAATTAAAGCATAATGATTAATCACAAAAACAATATGTAATTATATATGTGTTTTCCGATGGTCTTAGGCAACCCCTGTGACAGGGTCGTTCAACCCCCAAAGGGGTCGCGACCCACAAGTTGGCGACCGCTGTTCTAAGACATCCATAAGGGAACATGAAGAGGAACTATGGAGAATACCCCTTTAAAGAATTGCTCAGCCGCAATTCATCTCATTCATTGAAATTAGAACACGGTGGTTCCAAATTATTAACCATCCCAGTCACCTGGCAAAAAAACATGTAAATCTTTTTTGGAAGAAAATAATATCACTTCTGGCTTCAAAATATTTTCACAATTAATTTAAAAAACAGATTGTCTGAGACAAAATAAAATAATTATGAATGTGAGGAGAAAAAATAATGTAAGAAAATATCAACATAGGTGATGGACAGTAAAAATGCACACAAAGTTTAAATATATTTTTGCTAATAGATATACAATTTAAAATAAATTTGAGGAATGATAGAAACAGCAAAATTGACAACTTCAATAAAAAACTGGAAATTATATAACTCAAATATGCAATGTAGAAATTAAAACATCTATAGGTGATTTTGACAAGTGATTAGAAAGAGCTGAAGAGAGAATTAATGTATTTGAAAACTGATTGCAATATATATCCTAAATGAAAAATAGAGACAGAATATTTTTAAAAAATCACAGAGAAAAGAGGTATAAAGTAAATAATAAAAATAGTTTACACATTTTAATGCAATCCCAAAATGAGAGAGAAGTCATATTTGAAAAACAATGAACTGAGAAATTTCTAAGTTTACTATTAAAAAAATCTAGAAATGGATTATGCTTTAAAAACCATACACAGTATAAAGAAAAATATGTGAGCAATTATATACGAATAATTATTTTACAGAAAAACAAAGCTATACATTTGTAATAGTTTTATCACATTCTGCATTCTATCCTGGGATACTCTGACCTCCAAAAGAGTTTTTTTTTTTTATTGTTGATGCTATTACAGATGTGCCCCAGCTGTCTCCCTTTTGCCCATTTCCATCCATTTCCCACCAACCCTCCCTCTGGCCCTCACCATACTGTTGTCTGTGTCCATGAGCTATGCATATATGTTCTTTGGCTAGTCTCTTCACCTTCTTTCATCCAGTCCCCTCTCCCTTCTCCTCTGACATGTCAGTCTGTTCCATGTATTCATACCTCTGGTTTTATTTTGTTCTTCAGTCTATTTTGTTCATTAGATTCCATACATAAGTGAGATCATATAGGGTTTAGCTTTCTCTGAATGGCTTATTTCCCTTAGCATATTAATCTCCACATCCATCCACAATCTCTCAAAAGATAAGATTTTTTTTCTCTTTTACAGCCCATGTTGACTAGTATAAGTTCTTGATATATTTTGGAAATTAACCCCTTATCAGATGTATCATTGGCAAATATGTTCTCCCATACAAGTGGGTTCTCTTTTCATTTTGTTGATGGTTTCTTTTGCTGTGCAGAAGCTTTTTAGTTTGATGTATTCCAATTTGTTTATTTTTTCATTTGTTTCTCTTGCCCTAGGGGATATATAGGCAAAAATAGAGAAGAATCTTAAAAAGAGCCAAGGATACATATTACCTTCAAAGGATCAAAAATTGAACGAACATCTAACTTGTAAATGGCAGTAATGAACCTAATTGTATCTTCAAAGTATTGATAGAAAATCACATCCAAACCTGATCTTTATAGGATAATATGTCCTAAGTTGAGATAAAAAATACCCTTACAGAATGAACATGAAATAATGATATTATCAGAAATTTTTTTTTAAAATTAATTCATACCTCCTAAGGCTAATTTTTAAACAATTTGCTGCATTATAAAAAAATAGTAAAAATGGTTTCTACAACTCAACACCAGGAAGACAAACAATCCAGTTAAAAAATGGGCAAAGGACCTCAGTAGACACTTCTCCAAAGAGGACATACATATGGTCAATAGACATATGAAAAAAAAAGTTCAACATCAGCAATCATCAGAGAGACACTAATTGAAAGGACAATGAGATATCATCTGACAGCTGCCAGAATGGCTACCCTAAATAAATCCACAAAGAACAAGTGCTGGGGAGGATGTAATGAAAAGGGAACCTTTATGCACTGTTAGTGGGAATGCAGACTGGTGCAACCAGTGTGGAAAATAGTATGGAGTTTCCTCAAAAAATTAGTAATGGAACTGACTTTTGACCCAGCAATCCCACCTCTAGGAATATATCCTAAGAACCCCAAAACACTAATCAGAAAGAATATAAGCACTCCTATGTTCCTAGCAGTGTTATTTATAATAACCAAGATATGAAAACACTAGATGAGTGGATAAAAATGCTGTGGTACATTTACACAATGGAACTAGTATATGATGTAAAAAAAAGAAGGAAATCTTATCCCTTGTGACAGCATGGCTGGACCTGGAGATTGTCATGCTAAGTGAAATAAGCCAATCAGAGAAAAACAAATACCATGAGATCTCACTTACAGGTGGAGTCTAATGAACAAAATAAACTGACGAACAAAATAGAACCAGAGGCATTAATACATGAACCAGTCTGACAGAGATCAGAGGGGAGAGGCTTGGGGGGGATACATTTCATAGTATCATAGTATCAATAAAAACTCAGAGTAGTTTGCCTTGAAACCAGAATAAATAGGCAGATATCCTTGACTGAAAACTCTTATTTTTATAAACAAATTTGTATTTCAAAAAGGACTAAAAATGACTGATAGAACTGAGTAGTTTTTGCATGTCTTGATATTTAATGTGCTCATAAAAATACCCATATATCCATGAGGCTAAGTGAAAATAGTGGAGCCCTACTTTAATATGAAACAACAACAACAAAACTAAACAAATAAAATGAACTAAAGAGGACCACAATGGGTAAATTTTACATATGTGTTGAAGTTAAAAACATTTTTGATAGTGTTAGAAAGCCATTCTATAAAGCCCATGAACAGAAAGCAGATTTAAATAATAATAAAAAATATTTTACTGCCAGGGAAGAACATTATGGTTTTATGTTGAATCCTTTACACGAGGGTCTTGCGACAAACACAGGAACATAGGAAAAGGTTGCTTTGATTGTTCTTCAAGTTTTGTTTGTTTGCTTGCTTGAGAGAGAACATTATTACTTATATGTGAAATCCCTTATATTAAGCTGAATCCCCTTAAGAATAGAAGCAGAAAATGTATGGTTTGAAGGCTACTGGAATGGCAGCCCACTGTACCAATCACACTGGAACACAGGGTGTTGACTGTATTCCACTAGCCTGCTCCTCATCAAGACACTCATTGACCAAGATCTCACTTACAGGTGGAGTCTAATGAACAAAATAAACTGATGAACAAAATAGAACCAGAGGCATTAATACATGGACCAGTCTGACAGAGATCAGAGGGGAGAGGCTTGTGGGGGACTGGATAAAACAAGGTGAAGAGCCTACTGGCATGGCTCAGTGGTTGAGCATTGACCCCTGAACCAACAGGTCACTGGTTCAATTCCTGGTCAGGGCACATGACTGGGTTGCAGGCTCAATCCCCACTAGGAGGCATGCAGAGGGCAGCCAATTGATGATTCTCTCTCATGATTGATGTCTCTCTCTCTCTCTCCCTCTCCCTTCTTCTCTGAAATCAACAAAAATATACATATTTTTTAAATGTGAAAAGAGTAGCCAAAGAACATATATACATAGCCTATGGACACCGAAAACATAGTTGGGAAGGCAAGGAGAGGTGAAGAGGGGACTGGGTGGAGGTGGGCAATGTAGTGGTAAATGGGGGACATCTGTAATAGTGTCAACAAAAAGTAAATAGTAAAAATGACTTTAAATGAGAGAGAGAACACTTTGTGCAAAATTTTTAGGCTAAAAATTAATAAATATAAGACAATATAAAGAGGCTAAGTTCAATCATTAATGACTTCTTTTATGATAATCAGAATTTGCCTACACATAAATTTTCAAATTAATATTATTTATATAAAATATCAAAATAGAAAAGAAGAGGGGGAATAAAAACAGCATCTTCTTTGCAGACTCTATATTATAAAACTCAAAATAAAATTTTAAAAAAAACCAAACAGATTTAAGCCCTAACCGGTTTGGATAAGTGGACCTAGCGTCGGCCTGCGGACTGAAGGGTGCCAGGTTCGATTCGTCAAGGGCATGTACCTTGGTTGCGGGCACATCCCCAGTGGTGGGTGTGCAGGAGGCAGCTGACCAATGTTTCTCTCTTATCAATGTTTCTAACTCTCTATCCCTCTCCCTTTCTCTCTGTAAAAAAATCAATAAAATATATTTAAAAAAAACAGATTTAAGATAAGCCTAACTTTCTGAACTAAGAATTAATTCAGCAGAATATTTTATGGGTGGTTGAAGGAAATACCAACAAGGAAAAAGAAGCATCCTTAATATAGCACATATCAGACATTTCTAAAATTTTAAAAATGTTTTATTCTGTGGGACAGTAATAAAAAATAAGAAATAATAGAAGCACGTTTCACTCTTTTATTCTAAAAACACTTTTGTTTGCCTTGGATTATAGGCACAATACAGATAAACTTCATAAAGTTGTGTGTAAAAGTCTGCAATGCTTAAAGGGTCCATAAGTCAAAAAAAATGACTTACTGTTAAAATGTTCTTTACCCATGTGTTATGAATATATATTTGATATACACCCGTGTTCTAAATTATCTCCAAGGTGTGCTGATAAATCACACCTATGCAGAGTGAGAAGATAATACAGAAAATAGGCACATTTAGGAGACTTTCCAAATAATATCATTATATTTAGTAACTAAGTTATGTAATGTCAATGTTTTGTTCTATTTTCTATGTAATCATAGTATAGATTCTAAATATAACTATGAAGGCCTACCTATACTATAGTCACAGATTTCAAATAATTTCTTAACTATTTTAGAGATAGTTTAGATATGACACATAGAAATAGCATATTTAGAGTATTTCAAAATGTAATTTTCAATGATATTTTTAGAATTAATTAGCCTGCATAAGTTTGAGTAAAATTTTTCAAATGCATTTTAAGAAAATAGTTGGTAGTCTTGGATAATAGAGGTTAATGTATTCTGGACTTATGCAACTTTAGAATTTAATCTGAAATTTAGATTTTATATATTTTGATTTTTGAAGGGCAATCAATTCTCTATCAGTGACAGACTGTCCCTAGAGTGATACACTTAAAAACATTATCTAATACAGGGGTCCTCAAACTTTTTAAACAGGGGGCCAGTTCACTGTCCCTCAGACTATTGGAGGGCCGGACTGTAGTTTAAAAAAAAACTATGAACAAATTCCTATGCATACTGCACATATCTTATTTTGAAGTAAAAAAACAAAATGGGAACAAATACAATATTTGTATTTGCATGTGGCCCGCGGGCCGTAGTTTGAGGAACCCTGAATTCTAATAACAAACTTATACAACTTTATTATAGATGAATTTATATACAAATTTTAAAAGATTATAGGTTGATGCTTACTCTTTACATACATAAAAATAATCTTAAATCCAAATGATATAAATCCCTAGAAAGAGAGGGTGGGAAGAGTCAAGACTAATAAAACTGAATTCCCTGATATTATACATTGAGTGCAGGGCAACATTTGATCAGACATTTCTATTAATGCATTTCTGTCTGCCCATTTTAATCATGTTTTATTTTATATATTTCTACTCTCATTTCTTTAAAAGAAAAATGTACAACAATATACACTGACAAATCTAATCCTTTCATCAAATTTTATAAAAGTTTTGGGATATTTAGAATTGTATATGGTTGTCTGATTTTAAAGAGGTGCTTTGTATTAGTTGTCAAGGGAGTTCTGAGTCTCTTTCTAATAATGCAAAAGTACTGCTGAAATATCAAGGCAGAAGAACAAACATTTGTCACCTAACTACATGAACAGAAGTATCTTTCTACACCATTCATAGGAATAAGTACAGGTGTAATGTAATAACTGAGTTCGAAATATATGAAATTTATTTTGTAAAAGTGGAAACATTTTTTGTTATATGTGAAATATCAGTTTCATAAATGACTGGTAATTTTAATAAAACTTTATACTACTTTCATGTCTCATAGAAAAAGATAGTAAACCTCTATTGTTAAATTACTTATATGATGGTCAAAATGCATATTAGCCTTTAATCTATATTTATAAAAGTCTAATATGCAAAGTGTCCCCTCGGGAGTTCAACCGATCAGGAGTTCGATCACTCCTATGACATGCTGTTACCTCCCGGGGTGGTGTGGAATGAAGGAAGGCTCCGGCAGCAGCTGGCAGCCTGGGAAGCGAGGCCCCAGCCGGCAGCTGCTAGGGAGACCTACCCATGCATGAATTTTGTGCACTGGGCCTCTAGTATTTTTATAATAAACCAGAGAAGAACAGGCAATAATCTTTATTACCAATTTGATTTGGTCATTTTATATATTATAATTTTCCTTAGCAGATATACATATCCAGTAAAATTGCAATTTTATTTCATTCACTTTTCATTAATAGATTTTGCTTATCTTGATCCTAATACTTACTTGCTTACTCTGGACTATGACACTCAGTCTAACCACTTCTACAACAGGACTAAGGCTATTTATCTGTGATATTTCTTTGTTCTTTGCTGATTATTTTGATGGTGATTAATGACAAATACAATCATCATCATAATAATAATGTTATAACTAAACCTGTTTTTATATGGCAATTCTACCTGAAATACTTTCACTAGGTGTGTAGGTAAAAAGGTTAATACATAGGAAAATAGTTTTCTCATATAGCACATTAGAATATGTTAGTGTATGTTAAAAAGACATATAAAAATTAAATCTGCCTTTGTTTAAAATTTACAACTATTTAATCTTCTTATTTGAGTTTTCGAAAAATATATTTAATATTAACACAGGTAAGTGGACTTAGCGTCAACATGGTATCAGTGTTGGGGTGAAGATACTGAAAAGATACAAATTTTTTTCATTGAAAGTGTTTATATAAACATTTTATGCTAGTTTACATTTCATAGTATCATAGTATCAATAAAAACTCAGAGTAGTTTGCCTTGAAACCAGAATAAATAGGCAGATATCCTTGACTGAAAACTCTTATTTTTATAAACAAATTTGTATTTCAAAAAGGACTAAAAATGACTGATAGAACTGAGTAGTTTTTGCATGTCTTGATATTTAATGTGCTCATAAAAATACCCATATATCCATGAGGCTAAGTGAAAATAGTGGAGCCCTAGTTTAATATGAAACAACAACAACAAAACTAAACAAATAAAATGAACTAAAGAGGACCACAATGGGTAAATTTTACATATGTGTTGAAGTTAAAAACATTTTTGATAGTGTTAGAAAGCCATTCTATAAAGCCCATGAACAGAAAGCAGATTTAAATAATAATAAAAAAATATTTTACTGCCAGGGAAGAACATTATGGTTTTATGTTGAATCCTTTACACGAGGGTCTTGCGACAAACACAGGAACATAGGAAAAGGTTGCTTTGATTGTTCTTCAAGTTTTGTTTGTTTGCTTGCTTGAGAGAGAACATTATTACTTATATGTGAAATCCCTTATATTAAGCTGAATCCCCTTAAGAATAGAAGCAGAAAATGTAAATACCCCTCTCAGAACTGAGAAGAGAAAATTTATGTCTATATTTAATGGGTATAGGGTACAGGCATACCTCAAAGATACTGCAGGTCTGGTTCCAAGCCACAGCGAGAAAGCAAATGCAACAACGAGACTCATAACCTTTTTGCTGGGGAAGTGTCTTATCTTCCATTAAAAAGGAAAACAAACACCAGAAACATAATGTGTGTGAAGCACAATAATGCCAAACGCAATAAAACTGAGGTGTACCTATATAGAGAGGGAGATCTCAGCAGACAGGAAGTGCAGGTGCACTGGGACCTCACTTTACGCGGGTGTGCGTGAGACCTGACGTGATGCGACGTAGCCCTGACGTGCAGGACGTAGCCCTGTCGTGACAGGACGTAGCCTGACGTGACGTAGACGCGAGGCGCTGTGACGGGATGCGGGCCTGGTAGTTGGCGTAGAGGTTCCAAACTTGCTGCTGCTTGGTCAGGAGATAGTTTTTTGTCTGACTCCTCCGCTCAGCGCCCCTTTCGAAGGACTCGCTTCAGGCCCGGGTGTGTCTATACGTTCAGCAGAGCCACAGGCATAGGATTTCCATCCCGCCTTCCTACTGTCTAGCTCTGCGAACCTGGGTAAGTTACTTAAATTCCCTAAGTCTCATTTCTCGGACCTTTAAACACGTAATTATTAATAACTAATTGAGAATCAGTGATATTCGAACCCCACATGGGGCCGCCTTTCAAACCGTCATGGTAGCAGTTGTTGTTACATCCCTGCTATTGAGATGATGCCGCCGGTGCCCCGCATGCGCGGCTCAGTGGTTGAGCGCTGACCTCTGAACCAGGGGTCACCGTGGGGTTCCTGGGCTCGATCCCCAGGTTGGGGCGTGCAGGAGGCAGCTGATCAGTGATTCTCTCTCATCGTTGATGTTTCTCTCTCTCTCTCCCTCTCCCTTCCTCTCTGAAATAAAATCGTTATATATATATATGATTACGCCGCCCCTGCAGCAACTGGGCTTAAGGGACTGATGCTTCATTGGTGTTTTGCTGTTTTACTGCTTCGTGCACATGCTTTACAGACGAGTCTATAACTTCACAGAAAGACAGCTTAAATGACTCCTCTTTTATATGAGACCTATTTTATACTTTAGCATTTACAGAGTGAGGAGCTATGGAAAAACTTTGGAATGAAGGAATACATTTGTATCAGTTTCATAAGAGTTTTGTTGCTCTAAAGATATAGCCTGTGATTACTAAACAGAAAAAAACACACAAAAAACTGAAGGTACTGATCGATTTTGGTGGATTTTAAGTTGCTTCCTTCTGACTCTGCTAATTGCATCTGGTGAACACAGGAAAAGAAACTGCTCAGCTGGAAGGCATTACTGTCATACAGCCAATCAGGTGTAGACATGGCCAATAGGAGTTTTCTTCCCACAGCCTACAGCCCTGAGGTGGTTCCAAGCAGCTGGTGCCCTACCGGATCCATGTCACGTGGCTCTGCACACAGAGATCCCCTGCAATAAACAGGGCTTCCTGCAGCCTTCTTATTTCTGTGCAAAATGCCCCCTTCTTACGGAGAAAGTGTTGTTAAATACCTATGACTGCAAAGCTATTGAGAACTGAGGAAGCAGAGAAAAACTGCCCTTAGTTCCCAGTACTGTGAACTTTGAGCAATGTTAATGGGAGTTACGTGAGCATAAAGGAAATGCAAGGGCAGCAGGACTGCACCCTCAGTGGTTTCCAAAGAGCAGCCTGAGCTGCAAGACACACTGCGAGTTAGTTGAGCAGTATCGGAGGCTATTTCAGGGCTGAATACATTTACCATGTGGCTCCTCATACCAGCTGTCTCCAAAGTGAACTGATTTTTTTTTTTTGTTCTTTAATTTAAAATAGCTCTCCTTCACACAAAAAGTCTTATATTACAATAAGCATTTTTTTCTTTCTTGATTAATGTGCTATGATAAAAATTATTTTATCTAATTATTTTTTCTTCAAAAAGAGAAAGGCAAAGGCTGCACTAGAATCCATAAGTCTTCTGAGAAAATAACTTATTCTTTCTGAATCTATTTCCTCATCTTTAAACATAATACCATTTAACTTTATAAAATTATTATATGATCTTAAAAATAAATCAAAAGGTATTTTTAACTAATAAATTATTACCTATTACTATCATTATCATCAGTAACTTTGTCACTTTCAAACCAATCACAGCAACAACAAAGCCATTTTCAGACACTATTTTGTTAGGAGATTTGTTTATGTTTGCCTTGTATGTTCAATGTAAGCCCTAAAGAGGTGACTAAAGTAAATTTCAGTTTCTTCAAGATGTTTTTAGTTACTTAACACTTAACACAATATAGACTCTCAAAATCCTAGATGTTATTAATAAAAATAAGGATTAGAAAGGGGGAAAAGAGGAAACTCAGCATTCTCCTTTTAAATCTCGGTTTGCTGGGATAAAACACACACACACACACACACACACACACACACACACACACAGAGAGCAAATTATGAAAAGTTTCCAGAACTTTCACGTGTCCTTCTGGTGCTTCCAAGCAGTCTCCTTCCGTAAGGGCATTGGGCACAGGGCCAGAGAACAGAGCACACTGACCCCACCCGACCCCATCCTCTCATTAGCTCGTCTATTGACCTCCGCAGGGGAGTGTACATTTCTCTTCCCACAGGGCCAGCCCTTCGCTCTCTTACCTCATATTATGGCCACTGTCCTGACTGACAAAGGCTCTCAAACTTGCCAGTGGATTCAAGTTCCGTCTCCTTCAGCAATGTCAATTCCAAACTCCACAACTAGCTCCTTCCTTTTCTAGTTATTAGAACAACCAAGTAGATGCGGTATAGTTACAAGACTATTATCCTCCGATACGTTGTCTTTGAAAATGTTTCCTACAATTCACCTCAAATAAAATACCCCTCTCAGAACTGAGAAGAGAAAATTTATGTCTATATTTAATGGGTATAGGGTACAGGCATACCTCAAAGATACTGCAGGTCTGGTTCCAAGCCACAGCGAGAAAGCAAATGCAACAACGAGACTCATAACCTTTTTGCTGGGGAAGTGTCTTATCTTCCATTAAAAAGGAAAACAAACACCAGAAACATAATGTGTGTGAAGCACAATAATGCCAAACGCAATAAAACTGAGGTGTACCTATATAGAGACGGAGATCTCAGCAGACAGGACGTACAGGTGCACTCGGACCTCACTTTACGCGGGTGTGCGTGAGACCTGACGTGATGCGACGTAGCCCTGACGTGACAGGACGTAGCCTGACGTGACGTAGACGTGGGGCGCTGTGACGGGAGGCGGGCCTGGTAGTTGGCGTAGAGGTTCCAAACTTGCTGCTGCTTGGTCAGGAGATAGTTTTTTGTCTGACTCCTCCGCTCAGCGCCCCTTTCGAAGGACTCGCTTCAGGCCCGGGTGTGTCTATACGTTCAGCAGAGCCACAGGCATAGGATTTCCGTCCCGCCTTCCTACTGTCTAGCTCTGCGAACCTGGGTAAGTTACTTAAATTCCCTAAGTCTCATTTCTCTGACCTTTAAACACGTAATTATTAATAACTAATTGAGAATCAGTGATATTCGAACCCCACATGGGGCCGCCTTTCAAACGGTCATGGTAGCAGTTGTTACATCCCAGCTATTGAGATGATGCCGCCGGTGCCCCGCATGCGCGGCTCAGTGGTTGAGCGCTGACCTCTGAACCAGGGGTCACCGTGGGGTTCCTGGGCTCGATCCCCAGGGTGGGGCGTGCAGGAGGCAGCTGATCAGTGATTCTCTCTCATCGTTGATGTTTCTCTCTCTCTCTCCCTCTCCCTTCCTCTCTGAAATAAAATCGTTATATATATATATGATTACGCCGCCCCTGCAGCAACTGGGCTTAAGGGACTGATGCTTCATTGGTGTTTTGCTGTTTTACTGCTTCGTGCACATGCTTTACAGACGAGTCTATAACTTCACAGAAAGACAGCTTATGAAACTCTAACACTGTTTAGTTCAGGTCTCACGGGCATAATCCTCAACTTCTAAACTCTAGGTTTCATCATCTATATTATAGAGTTTATTGTTGCAATTAGAGCAGTCTTAAAAAACAACCATGATTGTGTTAGAGTAGATACTAGGTGTTGTCTCATTTGGATTATTGATAAAAAGTAAATGACAGATGTTAAGGTCAGTGAATGATAAATGTGAGACTGAGCTTGAAAGGTAAGTTGGAATGTAAAAAGTGTAAATTTTCTCCAGCAACTTCAAGGTTCTGCCTCATTCTTCATCCACAGAAGTGCACAGGATAGTAAACATCTAAAGATGACACATATAGTGTATGACTGTTTTATTTTTCACCCAAATTTATTTCCATGTACACATTATCATTTCTCCTCTTCTTTTCCACTTCCTCCTCTGCCCCTTCAGCCTCCTATAGAGTAATTTTGATGAAATGATATCCCATCATTCCTCATCTTCTCCATAGGCTATTAATGTATTAAGTAGTAAATGATACATAAGTAGTATAAATGAGATTTTCAGAGATAGTCAAGTGACAACTTAGTAGAAGCTAGTTATGCATTGTCTTTAAAATGTGACATATCTGTGTCACTGTTCTTTTTAAATGCACTCAGCTGCCACTTGCACTGCTCCTTATTAGGCCAGGAAAGCTCCAAGCAGGGAGTTATTATAAATGTTAAAAGTGATACAAACTGTGACATGTCCATAAAATGCATCTGCAAAGAAGGCTTGGATATAAATTTCATATGTGGTACAGCAATTATATATTTTTTTCTGTAAATCTTTTATTTATGATGCTGTCCTATTATCTCAAAAATTGATTTGTGTCTTTTTAAAAATGTATTTAATTGTTGAGAGTATTACAGATGTTCTCTATTTGCCCCCCTTCACCTCCTCCACCTGTCTCCTACCCCAGGCCTTCATCTATTGTCTGTGTCCATTGGCTATGAATATATGCATATAGATTATTTGATTTATCTATTTCTACTTTCCTTTCCACCTTCCTGCTGAGATCTACCAGTCTGTTCCATGGTTCCATGTCTGTGATCCTATTTTGTTGGTCAGTTTTTGTTTACTAGATGCCACATATAAGTGAGATCATGTGATATTTTCTTTCTCTATTTTATCTAATTATTTTTTCTTCAAAAAGAGAAAGGCAAAGGCTGCACTAGAATCCATAAGTCTTCTGAGAAAATAACTTATTCTTTCTGAATCTATTTCCTCATCTTTAAACATAATACCATTTAACTTTATAAAATTATTATATGATCTTAAAAATAAATCAAAAGGTATTTTTAACTAATAAATTATTACCTATTACTATCATTATCATCAGTAACTTTGTCACTTTCAAACCAATCACAGCAACAACAAAGCCATTTTCAGACACTATTTTGTTAGGAGATTTGTTTATGTTTGCCTTGTATGTTCAATGTAAGCCCTAAAGAGGTGACTAAAGTAAATTTCAGTTTCTTCAAGATGTTTTTAGTTACCTAACACTTAACACAATATAGACTCTCAAAATCCTAGACGTTATTAATAAAAATAAGGATTAGAAAGGGGGAAAAGAGGAAACTCAGCATTCTCCTTTTAAATCTCGGTTTGCTGGGATAAAACACACACACACACACACACACACACACACACCATTGGGCTCTTTCCAGATCTTAGGTATTGTAAATAATGCCGCTATGAACATTGGGGTGCATCTATTCTTTCTGACTGGTGTTTCTGGATTCTTAGGATATATTCCCCAGAAGTGGAATTGCTAGGTCAAATGGCAGTTCCATTTTTAATTTTTTGAGGAAACTCCATACTATTTTCCATAGTGGCTGCACCAGTCTGCATTTAACACTGCTTGTTGCCAGTTGAGTTTTCCAGCAGCAGACATTAGAGGTCAACATCTATAGCCTGAAATTATGTTTTAGATTAACCCTGTAAGAAACTCTGGAATGTAATAGTTCATCTTAGTGGCCCGTACTGACTTTTGCTGAATTCTCTGATGAAAGAATGCCAAATGGGCAACCCGGGCCTCTAGCACTGCAAAGACCGAATTGTAAGGATCCAAGTATTCTTCCTTTTTGGAACATAACAGCATATAAAGGTTTTGATTCAATGTATATATTGCATCCTAAGGATGGTGCCTAATCCTTGTATAATACCATCTTCAAGCTGACTCTTCAATTCATATTCAGGAGACCATACCAGTTCTGTATCAGGCTGATAAAAAGTGAGTGGTATGTAATTTGACACAACAGGTCGTTCCCATGTAACTAGGCTCACTCTCATACCTCTTTTGATACAAATTTGTTCCCCTGTTCTGATACAGTACAGGGTAGGTCAAAAGTAGGTTTACAGTTGTGAGTACCTGAAATACAGAGTTTATTCTTGTATTATTATTATTTGTTATTATATTATTTTCCATATGAACAACTGTAAACCAATTTTTGCCCCACTTAGAATTGCATGAAATTTAATTCCAATGAATCAGTAGGTCCACAGACCTTCAGATCATGGTACTAGCTGAGGCCCAGCAGTTGAGAAACTCCATACCTTCAGTATTTTTCTTTCTTTAGAATAAATAATTGGCCCTTTCAAGATCAAATGACTCTAATGTATAATTTTCCAAGAAGTGACCAGTTGGTCTTCTTGAGGTACAGTATCTTATCAGGGACTAAGCATTAGTATCTGTTGATGGCAGATTGAATATTTAGCATCACAAGCATATTAATGACCCTCAGGAAGTGAGAGGTCATGTTGTCATCTCTATATCTCCCAATGTAACCGTTCTGTTTATTGCACCCAGCATGCCAACACTAGTGTGGCTGATGACTGAGGCTCACTGACATCAACTAGCTAAGTCTTTCTATAATGCATGCTTCATGATGTGCATCAATATAAAGGTCTTCACAATTTGCATCCACTCCCTTATGTCTGCCATGTGGACCCATTTTAAACTTTTTTTTAAGGTCCTGCCCTGCCAGACAGTATTTGCCACTGCCCATAGGAGCACATACTAGTGTATTGTAATCTAAAACCACTTTTCTTTCTTTGCAACAAAATATATGGTCAGAGGGTCAGCATGAAACTGTTTATTGGGAGAATTATTCTCCATCTTAATTTTAAAGTATACTCCTAGAGAAGGCTACAGTGAAGATGCCATCCATCTTTGGCACATCCACTAAAAAACAACAACAACAACAACAACAAACAAACAAACAAAAAACCTTCATTTTTTTACTTCTTCAGTCTCTGTTCAAACAGGGTTCTTTAAATGCCAGAGGTGTGACCTGAGAGTGTAGTATCAGTGCACAGTGGTGGATGATATCTGCATCTGGGCTGTTTTCTCATGAAGCTTGCTTGTGATCTCTAGTTTGAATCACATCGATCATAGAAGTACAACTTAATATGATAAATTGTTGATGGATGGAACTGAAAATCTTAAGACTTGGCACAGCTCATGGAGATTGTTCCATCTCATGGTCCCTTGCCATCCCATCATTAGGCACTCCTTCTCCACTAGAGTCATGCCAAGATTTTTTATCAACAGACTTATAATTGATGTTGCATAACCTTGTTCCAGAATCCCATAGTCCTTTATTGTGATTATCCTGCTAGCACTTTCATAAATACCATAAGGTCTACGAGAATGTAGCATTTTTTCTCATGTAGCTCAATGTGGATGTTGAATTAAATGTAAATTACTGTTCCTGTATGCTTTGCATTCTTAAGCATGGAGTTAATTTTTTCCATCCCCCTGGGATGCGATATTATTTTTGAATTATTATCTTGGCTGGAATATGGGTTGGTTTTAATGCTTGCCATCTGGAAAGCTGTTGGTCTACGGGTCTAGGACCCAGTGTGTGGCTTGCACTAATTATTATGCATGCCAATCCCAATTATACATTTGGGGAACAGGAAAATTAACATTGGATAGGTCTGTAGACTCACTGGAACCAGAATAATCTGGATCCTAAAAAGTACTCCTTTTTTTTTTTTTTTTTTTTTTTTTTTTTGGCCATCACATGCTCCCACTCTCATAGCAGGTCAGGCAGGGTAAAGGGAGAGGCATAATGATCCATCAAATGAATAGGTATCAATATCTAGCTTAATCTAAAATTTCTCAGTATGTTTGTATATTTCTGATTTACTAGTGTATGTTTATCTAAGGAGATGACTATAGAGAATCTTTGGAGAAACACTTATAGAATCACTAGAGGCTCTGGCGCATGAAATTCGTGCACGGGTAGGGTCCCTAGGCCTGGCCTGTGACCAGGGCCGATCTTCCCTGGCAGCTGGCCCCACCCCCTGCCACCGACGCCTGTTGCCCTCTGTTTGTGGGGCGACCGGCAGGGTGATTGGGGCCCCCTTCGCTTGCACCCGCTTTGGCCTTGCGTCGCCTGTGTCCGCTGCCACCCACCCCTGGTTCCCTGTTCCCCATCCAACAATCGGAGCCTGCTGGCTTGGGGGAGGGACTGAGAGGTTGGCTGGCAGGTCCAGATCGGGCGATAGAGGCCTGCGGGCTGGGGACAGCTCCTGCATTGAGCGTCTGCCCCCTGGTGGTCAGTATGTGTCATTGTGCTGTCTGGTCGATTTGCATATTATGCTTTTATATATATAGATTCTCAAACTACTTTCTGAGTCTTTTATTCAAGGGCCCAGCTGTATTTTTCAGGTAATGAGTTCTGTTTCTGAAAACTGGCAAGTGTTTATGACCTTTATTGAGGGGAGGGGAGCAGCTACCTGATTATCTAACCTTTATTTATTTATTTATTTATTTATTTTTCTGAAGCTGAGTAGTGTCCTAATTGTCTGGCCACTTTTTTGCCCCTAGGGGCACTAAGTTCTATTAACCACCTCCATAATTCTATGTAGGCAAATCCTCCTAGTCTGCAATTTAAACCTGTTGCTCACTATGAAAATTTATTCTGCATATCTTCTGGAACTTAACCATTGTACCTTGTCTTTATTGTCTTGGAGGTCCTATTATTCCCATTCTTATCAGCTAATGTAATTCCCCACTGAGGAAGTAGAGCCAACTCTGACCTTTGAGTTTTGTTAGTGCTCTTCTTACCAGCATATTCCTTAAATTCTCAGTGAATGGTGCATCATAGGCCAGTCCATGAACATAATTCTGTGGTGTGTCTTCCTTTGAGCCTTTTAATCCTTTCCTAAATTATCACCCTTTGAAATTTTGGCATTTAAACTCCACGTAGAATGGGGCAGCCCTTTGTCCATACTTCTCATAATTTTCTTGGGGTCCTTGCCAAGCTGTTAAATTCTGTTACTTGGAATATGTTCCCCAATTCATTAATCTTCCTTAGCCCAATTTTATGTGCCAACTCCATTGATAAAGCATAATTAAAATCTAGTCTGTACATGCTCCCTCAATTCCTGTGATACATGCTATTTGGGACCTATAGCTCCATCAATGTATAGTGCTATCCCTCCTTTATCAGGCCCAGCGTGTCCCCATCTGTGCTATGATACAACTATTAGGTATAGGCCAAGTAGCCAGAGGCAGAGGTTGATGGAAGATCTAATGGGATACATGTCTTGTAGTGGAGAGTTCTCTCTATTGTCTTCAGCTGTATTGGAGAAGTAGCTCTTAATAAGGAGGTTCATAGCGAGCAGAGAATCCAGGCATTTCAATATGCGGTGAGGAATCCTCCTGGATGTCTTCCTAATAAATTCCAGGGCTCCTATTTATCCTATTTGTGGCACTAATGATGCCAAAATAGACAATGCCTTGATTGCATGCCCACCCGTCGGGAGTTCACACTCTCTGACTCTTAAGTCCTTGTCCTAGTCCTCAGTTTTCTTTATCTTTCAGCTACAGAAGATAAAAACCTCTTTGTAGTCTGCCAGGGAAATCTTTTGACTTTCAATGGTCTATCAAAGGGTAGCAGCTTTTTGCTTTCTTTTTCTTGGATATCAATGGTGTTATCCATTCAATCCCATTGTCCTCATAGTTATTATTTTATTGTATTTCTCAAACGTCTGATAAATAGCACCAAATAATACAGATCCTCCTATCTGTTTACTATCACAGTGTACCACTGGTGAAGATTTTAAGAATTGGAACTCATGCCAGAGGCTTTCTGAAGTTTACCTAATACTAGTGACAGGGTCCTTATTTCCAACCAGTTAAGAAGTAATAATTTTCCCAAACCTCATCTTATAGCTGAATTTCTCACACCCTTCTGGTATGTTGCCATCAATAGAGCAACATACACGATCCATCAAGTATCGTACATTAGGCCAAATGGCCAGGCCTTAATAGCAACAGCTTAAGGAGTCATTGTATAAAGGCCACACTCATGAAGATCAGGGGGGTTTCTTGAAAATGGAGTCTTTGAAATAAATATTGAAGCAGGTATTAATGTAGATAGGAAATGGTGGAACATTCAAAGGAATGTGAAATCTTTGGAAGTGGAAATGAATCTGGTGTGTTTGAGAAAATATTTTCGCACAATTGAAGCATAATTAACCAGTGAGAAAGCGGTAGAAGGTAAAACAAAAAGTAGTCAGGGTTTGGATAATAAAGGAGCATGCATGGCATGAGAAGGAGTACAGCCTACGGGCACTGCAGAGCCACAGAAAAGTTTTATTCTGTGGAGTGAAATGATCAGAATTATACTTTAGGATATTTACTCTGGCAACAATATTTGGAATAAAATGTGGTAAAATGAGCCAAGGTAGAAGTCAGTTAGTTAGACAAGTGAGAGAAAATAGAATTTTAAAACAATGGCTTTTTTACTACACAGTATAATTGTGTGTTAGTTTTAACTTTAATATTAAATAGCATATAATAGGGGACATCTGCATATCCCTAAAAGAACTAATGCCTCAGGAAAGGCTGCTACAAATGCTAACCCCAGGTAGCTAATAACATCATGACTGTGAGTGAATGAAGACCAACACTGTAAATTGAGCTAAATCAACTCCCTTCCCCTCTCATCGTCATTCACTCACAGTGTTGGTCTGTCCCCCAGAGTGTACCTGAGTTGTTTCGTAAATATTTCCCATGCCTAGAAGACTCCATCAGGAAGCTCCGTTTTGTCCTGTTTAGGTCAAGAGCATTTTGTACCCCTAGTCATCCAGATTATTTTGAAATTAGTTCAAAATATTCTTCTTTATTCTTTAAAAACCCTTCTCATGATTTCACATACTCTTTCTGGAATATCAAAAGATTCATTTTTTAGCCAAAGTGTTCAACTAAAAAACACTGATTTTCACCAATAAGGCATGCCCATTATGTTCACTGCTTGTGGAATCATATGCTATCTTATCTTTGTCTATCTTGAGTCATCCCCACTCTGTAAGTGTGCCCTGCTTGTGTTAAGTTAATGCTGGGACCCAAGAGCCTCTTCAGAGGTCACCAGATGAAAGCACCCTTTGGAGAAATGTTTTAAAAGCTCTGTATGCTATATTTTAAGCAGATGCTTGATTGAAAATGCTTCTTTTTCTAAGTACAGAAGGTTAAAGATGTCAATTTTTTTCTAGTTTATTGCTATATAAACTATATATCTTCGATATTTTTTCTCAACAATTTTTTTTATTTTTCTCAACAATTAGCACAGTAATCATGCAATATCCTTGGTAGGAAACTATAGGTTTTTAAGGGTCTATAAGACAATTGGATTTGAGACGCACTCCATAACTTTTTACGTACATTAGATAACATAAAGAATATATTCTCTAGTCTACTTTGTATTTGGTGTGACATCATGACTCTATACGAATTATTGGAAATGATCTATGCCAGTTGCTAGCTGGACATTTTAGGGGAGTACATGTGTCTCCTTCATGTTGCTGTTCTGCTTTTACCAGCTGGATGCAGAAACAACAGAGCTTCCAAAGATGTCAGAGCTCCCAGGTGGAAAGAGCCTAAGCCTCTACATGATAGTTTGGAGGAGAGCTGCCCTGCGGTCCTAAATTCCCAGCTGTTCATGTCATAGGAACAAGAAATAAAATTCTGGGGCTTCAATCCACTGAGTTTTTCAGGGCTATTTATTGTTTTGCCTTAGCTCACCAAAATAATGTTCAAGCATACTTTTGGTTAGAACATACTTTTGTAACATATCACTCCCATCTTGACACTTAAAATTTCAGTGGCCCAGGAGTAAAGTCCAACTTTTCTTTTAGCCGGATCACCAAAGGCCTACATAAACTAGTTTCAGCCTCTCTTTCCAATATCATCTTTCACCACTGCTCCCTCCTGAAACTCACTTATTTTCTATTCCCTGGAAATGCCATGGTCCTACAAGCTTCTTTGCTCTTGGCACATTGTTCCTCTGAATAAACGGTCCTGCTTAGGAAATGCTCATTTCTCCTTCAAGATCCTCTTGAAATGTGAATGGTTCATTGATGTCTCAATTCAGCATTAGTTGCTCTTTGGTGGGTGCTTCCAAGCCCTACATGTGTGTCATTAATACAACACTGAGAACATCACTTATATATATGCTTTATATTCCATGTAATGAATTGCTTAAGAATGGGGACCATTCCGTATTCATCTCTATTTCCAATTCATATTGAAAAGATAAATTAACAGGGCCTATTTAAATGAATAGATGACCTACAGATTAATCATTTAAATGTTTTTAATGTGAATGCTTAATTTGATTGACTGGAAATTACTTACATTTGAATTTCACCTCTGTAAGCCCATTATAGGTTGTCTCTTTGGGGAGTAGCAAATAAGTTTCTATTCTGCAATTTTTATCTACTCAACTTTGAAATATGATTTTCCTTTTAGTATTTAAAAAAATTCTTTACAGAAAAATACCTCTAATGTGGGTAATACAAATGTAACTGAGATATGTCTTTCTCTCAGGTAACCCCAAACCCTCCAGCTTCTTAACATAGATTTAGTTAAAATAGGCTCAGTCCTTTGCTCTTCATATGATAGAAAACACAGCAGTCATCTCAGTATCTCTAGGGGATACTCCAGGCTGTGAACACACAAGGTAGTGTTTCTTATAAGAATTTTTGTCTCAGAGTTCATAAGACCCTAATGTTCACTTTCCTTCTTATCTCAGATATCTTCTGTCTTTTTTCTGTATCATGAGAACCTGTTGGATGCCACTCTGGTCCCTTTGCTCCTCAAAAAGGTGACTGAAGTCAAAGCTGGCTTTGAAGATTTCTAAGCTAGAAGGATATGATATTGCTGCATAAAACTTTAATGACAGTATTAAGCATACTGTTTTAATAGTTTTCTAAGTATTCCTGCCCCTCTAATTAAAATTTGTCACTTTTTCTATAAAGGTTTCAGTGTCCCAACATATTCTTAGACTGTGCCCTTCCTCTTTTCTCTTTTTCTATCTAGATATTTCCCCCTAAGCCCTCAAATTCCAGCTTTTTATTTTTTTCCATGAAAGTGGCATGCAGTGTTCCTCAAAATATAATTAAAATTTTAGTTATTACCTTGTATTTACCACCTATCATATTAGCATGAAGTCTGGTAGCTCTTAATTAAGGCTGTTAACTCTCTAAAAGAATGGCTAAGAAATCATAGCTCTGTCAAACTAAAGGGTTGGCAGTTCAATTCATTTCTGAAGATAGTCATGGAATAAATGAGTATGTTCAGTTTATGCCATTGCTGTGTCTTACATGGATTAACTACTTAAGCTTAGCTCTAGGAAGTCAGTGAGTGTTTTTTACTCTGGGTGATGTCAGGCTCAAATCCATTTAGAAGCTTAAAGGAAACCTATATTTGGGTTCTAAGAATATATCACTATTTTGCTTTCACCATTGTTTCTCAAAGCAGTTTATTGTGCCAGAGTGTCCAGGTATCTATAGATTTTTTAAAAATTTAAATTCTTTATTGTTTAGAGTATCATGTATTTCTCCTTTCCCTTCCATTGACCTCTCTCTCCCCAGCCACTCCCACCCCCCCAGCACATCCCTCTACTGTCTGTGTCCATTGGTTTTGCTTATATGCATGCATACAAGTCCTTTGGTTGATCTCTTACCTCCCCCTCCAACTCTCCCCTGCCTTTCCTATGAGGTTTGACAGTCTGTTCAATGCTTCTCTGTCCCTGGATCTATTTTTGTTCATTATATTCCACAAATGAATGAGATCATGTGATATTTATCTTTCTCCGACTGGCTTATTTCACTCAGCATAATGCTCTCCAGGTGCATCCATGCTATTGCAAATGGTAAGAGTTCTTTCTTTTTTATAGCGGCGTAGTATTCCATTGTGAAACACTGTTCTTTAAGCCACTCATCTGCTGATGGACACTTAGGCTATTTCCAAATCCTAGCTATTGTAAATTGTGCTGCTGTGAACATAGGGGTGCATATATCCTTTCTGATTGCTGTTTTCTGATTTCTTGGGATATATTCCTAGAAGTGGGATTATTGGGTCAAATGGGAGTTCCATTATTAATTTTTTGAGGAAACTCCATACTGTCTTCCACAGTGGCTGCTCCAATCTGCATTCCCACCAGCAGTGCAGGAGGGTTCCTTTTTCTCCACATCCTCTCCAGCACTTGTCGTTTGTCAATTTGTTGATGATAGCCATTCTGACAGGTGTGAAATGGTATCAGTATCTCATTGTCATTTTGATTTGCATCTCTGGGGCAATTAGTGACTTTGAGCATGTTTTCATATGTCTCTTGGCCTTCTGTATGTTCTCTTTTGAAAAGTGTCTATTTAGGTCCTTTGCCCATTTTTTTGATTGGATTGTTTATCTTCCTTTTGTTAAGTTGTATGAGTTCCTTATAAATTTTGGAGCTTAACCCCTTATCAGATACTAGAGGCCCGGTGCATGAAATTCATGCACTAGTACAGTCCCTAGGCCTGGCTGGCGATTGAAGCACGAGCGTGTGGCATGGAAGGGCAGGTCCCAGCTGACCTCTGGGCCCTGGACAGCACCTGGGCCCCCGGGCGCCCATGCGCTCCTCTCTGCCTGAGTCACAGGGCCTGAGTCCCCATGTGGAGATGCGGTGAGCATGGCCAGACAGCATGAGCCATGAGCCGGGGCGCAGCGTGGGCCTCTGGGCCACCCAGTGGCACCTCATAGAAGCTGGGCAGGCAGCACACTCTCTCCTGGCCGACCTCACAGACCAGGCTCCTGCGCAAACCCATGGGGAGCCGACCAGCCCCTGCAGTCCAGGTGGCTGCAACCCGACTCACCCAGAAGATACCTTGCAGGTGCAGGGTGGGCTCCTCGCAGGCGCCTGGCACCTGAGCACAGGGGCTTCCCTAGTGTGTGAGCCCTGGCGTCCTGGGGGAAGGTAGCAGGGGGAGTGAGAGCGACCTCGGGGGACACACCACATTCTCATTGCACTTTCATCCCTGTCATCCCTTCCCCCAGGTAGCCAGGGAGAGGTCTCAGTGCATTGCTGAAGTCTGTCATGTTCTGTGCCGCCCCCTGGTGGTCAGCACATGCCATATGTGTGGTGGAGCTCCTGGTCTCCCAGTTGAACTCCTGGTCGAAGGACTGCCTGAGGGGGCAATTCGCATATTAGGCTTTTATTATATAGGATAACATTGGCAAATATGTTCTCCCATGCAGTGGACTCTCTTGTTGTTTTGTTGATGGTTTCTTTTGTTGTGCAGAAGCTTTTTATTTTGATATAGTCCCATTTGTTTATTTTCTTCTTAGTTTCCATTTTCCTGGGAGCTGTATCAATAAAGATATTGCTAAGACCTATGTCTGATGTTTTGCTGCCTATGGATTCTTCTAAGATTTTTATGAATCCCCATCTTACGTTTAAGTCCTTTATCCATTTTGAGTTTATTTTGGTGTATGGTGTAAGTTGGTGGTTTAGTTTCACTTTTTTTTCATGTATTTGTCCAATTTTCCCAACACCATTTATTGAAGAGACTGTCTTGACTCCATTGTATGTTCTTGACTCCTTTGTCAAATGTTAATTGAGCATAATGGCATGAGTTGATTTCTGTGTTCTATGTTCTGTTTCATTGGTCAATATGTCTGTTCTTGTGCCAGTACCAGGCAGTTTTGAGAACAGTGGCTTTGTAATATAGCTTGATATCTATAGATTTTGAGGTCTACATGGGACAGACCAAGTCAGAATCAGCTCTATTCCACTACATTGGTAAGTAACTAAATGTGTTTTTTCCTTGAGTTAATATTATTTAAAAGGCTAATGACCCTTTCTGCCAGTTGACCTGTGCTATCTCTAGAATCTTACAATATTTCAAGAGTAAATTTGTTTGTTTTATTTTTCCTTCCCAAAACTTTCTGGCGTTGTTACATAAATTGCCCTATCCCCTTCCAGTGATGGTATTTAGTATTATTTCACAATTCTACACTCGGAGTAAGCTCTAACCAGTCTAACCAAGAATAAGAACTTGGAGAAAAATATTTGACAAAGGAGGCAAGAACATACAATGTGATAAAGACAATCTATGCAATAAATGATGTTGGGGAAATTGGACAGATATGTGCAATAGAAATAAAACTAGACCACCTTATTACACCATACTCAAGAATAAACTCAAAATAGATTAAAGACTTAAATGTTAGGCTCAAAACCATAAAAATACTAGGAGAAAATATAGGCAATAAAATCTTGGACATTTATTATAGCAATATTTTTTCTGATATATCTCCGTAGGGAAGGGATATAACAACAACAATAACAGATAAAACTACATCAAACTAAAAAGTTTTTTCACAACAAAAGAAACCATCAACAAAATAAAAAGACAATCCAGTGACTGGGAGAACGTATTCACTAATGATTTGATGATAAAGGGTTAATATCTAAAATTTATAAAGAACTTAAACAATTCAAAAACAAAATATCTCAAACAATCCAAATCAAAAATGGGCAAATGAGCTTTCAGAGGTGTGGTGTTTGAAGGGCTAAGTAAAAAAGATGAATGGATTAAGGACAAAAAAAAACCTTATAGACACAGACAACAGTATGGTGATTACCAGAGGGAAATGGGGTTAGTGGAGATAGAAGAGGGTAAAGGGTGATAAATGGCAAAGGAAGGAGACTTGACTTGGATGGTGAACACAGAATACAATATACAGATGATGTATTATAGAATTGTATTCTTTTTTAAAATATATATTTTATTGATTTTTTTACAGAGAGGAAGGGAGAGGGATAGAGAGTTAGAAACATCGATGAGAGAGAAACATCAATCAGCTGCCTCCTGCACACTCCCTACTGGGGATGTGCCCACAACCAAGGTACATGCCCTTGACCGGAATCAAACCTGGGACCCTTGAGTCTACAGGCTGACGCTCTATCCACTGAGCAAAACCGGTTAGGGCTAGTATTATACTCTTGAAACCTATATAATTTTATTAACCAATTTTACTGTAATTCAATTTTAAAAGAATCTGTATTGTTAAAATTCTACTGATATGACCAGGACAGTTTCTTTCTCAAGTCCTTCTCACATTTCCATAGTACTGCTTAAACAAACAACAAAATATATGAAATACATATATAAATATATGGATCCCTTTAACTCTGGGGTGGACTTTGTTCAATTTATTATTATAAACTTTACACTTTCTCCAGAAAGTCTCAGTTACCATTCAGTCTTATTTTGTATTAGTTTCAGGTGTACACATAATGGTTACAACCTCATATACCTTACAAAGTGGTTCCTCAATATCTCAAGTACCCACCTGGCACCATACATAGTTATTACAATATTATTAACTGTAGTCCCTATGCTGTACTCCGTGACTATTTTGTAACTACAAATTGTAGTTCTTAATCCCTTCACTTTTTTCACCCAGCCCCACATGTGCCTTCTCTCTGGCAACCGTCAGTTTGTGTTTTCCTTTTTTAAATCTATGAGCTTGATTCTGTTTAGTTTTTTAAATTTATTTATTTGTTCCTATATTCCACATATAAGTGAAGTTATATGGTATTTGTCTTTCTTTGTCTGACTTGTGCTTAACATAATAACCTCTAAGTCTATCTATGTTATTGTAAATGGTAAGATTTCATTCTTTCTTGTGGCAGAGTAATATTCCATTATAGGTATGCACCACAACATTTTTATCCACTTGGATGTTGATGGGCACTTGGGTTGTTTCTATATCTTGGTTATTAGGAGTGTCTATAGAAAATATACTAAAACAGCCCCAAATGCATCGTTCCCTTCCACCTTTTGTTCTGTTACTCCCTGGAGCAAAATCTCAAACTGAGGTACAGAGAATATGGCTAAAAAGAAGTTCATATTAGGCAATCTAATTTGGGTGATTTTTCCAGATTTTCATCATTTGCATTATATAAGCTCATTAAAAACTACCCCAATAATTAATATCAATTGATTCTAATATTAGAGTCTAATTATGTGAAGAATATCCATGCACTATAATTAACCTTATCTTAAAATACTTACCAACTATTTTTTAAGTGAGGTATATATAATTGACATACAGCACTATATTATTTAGGGGCATGCAACATA
>NW_005355081.1:708644-718155 GCF_000412655.1 Myotis brandtii
AGTTAGGGGTGACCAGGCCGGCAGGGGAGGGCAGTAAGGGGTGACCAGGCCAGCAGGGGAGGACAGTTAGGGGCAATCGGGCCAGCAGGGGAGCAGTTAGGTGTCAATCAGGCTGGCAGGGTAATGATTAGGGGGCAGTCAGTTAGGCAGGCAGGCAAGTGGTTGGGAGCCAGCAGTCCTGGATTGTGAGAGGGATGTTCGACTGCCCGTTTAGGCCCAATCCCACCAGTATCGGGCCTAAACGGCAATCAGACATCCCTCACGGGGTCCCAGATTGGAGAGGGTGCAGGCTGGGCTGAGACACACCCCCCCCTTGCACGAATTTCATGCACCAGGCCTCTAGTGTGCATATATATAGCAAATGATCACCACAATAAGTCTAGTTAACATACATAAGCATATGTAGTTACATTTTTTATTATAATGAGAAACAAACTTTTATTTTTAATGAGGGAAGATACATGTGAATATACAGGGTGTTCCCCCAAAATGTATGTTCTTTAATAGCTGATAGCTCAATTTTAAAAATGAAATGTATTTAATAAACAGTGCCTTTATAATTATTCAAAGTCTGTATGTACCTCTTTGGAGGATAACTTGTATAAAATGTATGATGAGCTCTAAATTTAATACATCGTTCTTTTGTAAGGATTTTCTGGGCATAATAAATCGCTTTTTAAAATTTTCTAATGTCACAAAAAGTGAGAATTATGTTTTCTAAATTACAGCAAGCAAATACTTTGTCATTTCTAAATAAAGTTTACTTATTACTCAGTCTGGGACCATGAGATACTATCTAGGTCCTTACCTCCCCAGTCAGATTATTTACATTTTATGTTCTGTCACTAATAACATCCACTTCTGCTATAAAAGTATCTATCAGCATATTATATTCTGAAGACAACATAGAATCCTACAATAGGGGTTTAAAGAGATGAAGAAGTCTATTTGTTTTGCACACAAAGTTATTCATGGTTAAGCAATTCAGTATAACCAAGAACAAAGGCCTCTCCCATCTCTGAACACTCATTCTTAAAATGTAGAACTTTTTTTTTATTATGTTTGCCATATTATGATAACATAGTGGAAACCACAACTTTGCCACTTTTGTTTTGTTCCCGAGAGAAAGAACATTGAGTAAAATGCATAGGGTGAATTGGAGTGAATGGTAAAATAAATGAATAAACACCTTTTATTTTTTTTAAATATATTTTATTGATTTTTTACAGAGAGGAAGGGAGAGGGATAGAGAGTTAGAAACATCGATGAGAGAGAAACATCGATCAGTTGCCTCCTGCACACCTCCCACTGAGGATGGGCCCGCAACCAAGGTATATGCCCTTGACTGGAATCGAACCCGGGACCCTTCAGTCCGCAGGCTGACGCTCTATCCACTGAGCCAAACCGGTTAGGGCTAAATGAATAAGCACCTTTTAGTTATAAAGAATTCTGCTTCTATATCTGCTTATATATTATTAATCAAAATTGTGAGCCAAGGCTGGCCACTAATGGGGGGAAATGAAGAGGAGCTGTCTTGTGAATGGAGATTTGTTTAGTTATCCTAGAGCAGTGGTTCTCAACCTTCCTATTGCCATGACCCTTTAATACAGTTCCTTATGTTGTGGTGACCCCCAACCATAAAATTATTTTTGTTGCTACTTCATAACTGTAATTTTGCTACTGTAAACAATATGTAATTATATATGTGTTTTCTGATGGTCTTAGGCGACCCCTGGAAAAGGGTCGTTCGACCCCCAAAGGGCTTGCGACCCACAGGTTGAGAACCGCTGTCCTAGAGCATTAGCCTCGGGAGTGGAAGTGTACATTTTATAATTTTAGTAAAGAGACTAAATTCAAAGCAATATCCACAAAGTTAACAAAAAAAAATTACAGGATTTTTAATACGTTATCCTTTAAGCACTGAAAGTTTTTTTAAATATTAAGAAGATAAATTTATGTATGTACTGATAATTTAATGACACTTGCATCTGAGTTTATAAAAATCACATGGTATCAAGAAATGCTTATATCCCACGCCTGTGCATGTCACCAATAAATAGATTACACTTTTCAGAAAATTGCACAGCACTCTTTGTTCTGTTGGTGAAAGATGGCAATTATGAGAAGTTGGAGTTTTTTTCTGAGAAACAGACATTGAATTCAGAAGTTAGATACTGACATATTTTTATTACAACTATAAGTGCATTGTGAAACCAGTTTAATGAACCTTAACTTAGACAATAAAAAAATGACTGTACAACATGAGATACTTTTAAGAGAAAAATGAGATACTACTAATAATTGTACTTTGTCAACATACGTAAGCTATGTTTTTTTGGGGGGGGGAACTGCTATTTATGGTCACTCTAGTCATGGCCAATATTTTGTACATTTATTTATTTAAATATGTTTTATGTATTTTATATTTTAAATTTATTTTTCTTTTCCCAACACCATTTATCCACTCTATGCCCTCTTTCACCTCCACCCAATGCCCCCTTTCCCCCAGCAACCACCACACTGTTGTCCATGTTCATGAGTTCTCTCTCTCTTGCTCAATCCCTCCATCCCCCAACCCCTGGGCTAGAGTATAAATACAAGAGCAGGCGAAGGAAATTTTAGAATAAGAAAAGTGATCAGGATTTGAGGCCTAGACCTGGGGCTCTATTTAACAGCCTTGGGAAGGTAAGACAAAATGTGACAGCAAAGTGACATAAAAGTAATGAATCAAAACAACACCAGTGTGGACACTCAGGGAAGCTGGCACAATTTGGACGAGCAGCCATTAGCGCATTTATAATCTCTGTAGGTAGGACAAATTTCATTGGTATTTATTGGCTCACCAAAGGTAACTTACCTTTTCCCAGCTACTATAAAGATATTGAATAAAGTGGTGGGAGAAAAGTGATTGCACACACACTATAAGCAAGAGAAGTAAGAATACAATTTTAGTTATACTATCATAGTTCCTGCTATCCAGGGTAGGTGAGGACTTGCCATAAATTAAAAACCCCTTTTCTACCAGACTGTTTTAGACTTAATTTATTCCATCTCTGTTTTCCTTGGAGTAAAACACTAATGTTGGAGCCCTGGCATAACACCAAGGCATGTGTGTGGGTTGCACCATCTGATTGTCTCATAACCATGCCTGCCTGGGTTGAGCCCATCCATCACCTGTCCTGGTCTTCAGCATTGATCAATCAAAACCATTCTGTGTTTGACATCTCCTTTAGACACTGCTGTGTGCTTTTGAGGGAAATGAAATGATTCCACTTCTTACTTTACTGTTCTGAGTCATTAAATATCTGTTCCTGGACACACTCTGTCCAAGAAGCTGGGAAAAGAATGCAAAGCACAGGAACTCTAGGCTGTATTCACTGACATCTAACTTCTCAGTGATAGCCTGTTAGTTCTTGTCCCTTCTCTAATCCTGGGAAAACCTTTACTAGCTTTGGGAGATGGGAAGGAAAACTAATCCTCTCCCTCCTAAAACCTCAAACCTTTTGATTAAATAAAAGTTCCTTGTGATATTTTACTTTGGAGTCTGAAATCAGGAAAACTGCTTTATTTCTTGGTACACTGTCATATCACTCTTATTAAGTGGTGAAAGGAGGTGACTAAAAAAGGGCTAAGAAGGAAAAGAAGTGTCAACTTATATTTCAGGAATTATATGCATATATTTAGATTATACATATCTGTGAAATAAAATTATATATCAGGTACTATATTTTTAAAGCATAGATAATATATATGTTATATATGTATAAACATAAAATAAGACTATAATATAAACTTATATTTCATCTTTTTAATTTAAATTTTATCATTTTCTATTAGAAATATAGACTAATTTATAACATACAGATAGTATTCATTTGAAAAATATACTTTATTTTATAAATGCCCACTTATTCTTTTTATTTCTTTATTAAGTTATTACATATGTGTCCTTATCGCCCCATTGCCCCCCACTCCCTCACTCATGCCCTCACCCCCCCCGATGTCTGTGTCCATTGGTTAGGCTTATATGCATGTATACAAGTCCTTTGGTTGATTTCTTCCCCTTACCCCCACCCTCCCCTACCTTCCCTCTGAGGTTTGACGGTCTGAATGATGCTTTTCTGTCTCTGGATCTGATTTTGTTCATCAGTTTATGTTGTTCATTATATTCCACAAATGAGTGAGATCATGTGATATTTATCTTTATCTGACTGGCTTGTTTTGCTTAGCATAATGCAAACTAGTTCCATCCATACTGTTGCAAATGGTAAAAATTCCTTCTTTTTTACAGCAGCTTAGTATTCCATTGTGTAGACGTACCACCGTTTTCTAATCCATTCATCTGCTGATGGGCACTTAGGCTGTTTCCAAATCTTAGCTATTGTAAATTGTGCTGCTATGAACATATGGGTGAATATATCCTTTCTGATTGGTGTTTCTAGTTTCTTGGGATATATTCCTAGAAGTGGGATCAAAATCTCAGACATATGCCAAAGCAATATCTTCACTGATAGAGCTCCATGGGCAATGGAAACTAAGGAGAAAATAAGCAGATGGGACAACATCAAAATAAAAAGCTTCTGCACAGCAAAAGAAACCATCAACAAAACAACAAGAAAGCCCACTGCATGGGAGAACATATTTGCCAATGTCATCACCGATAAGGGTTTAATCTCCAACATTTACAGGGAACTCATACAACTTAACAAAAGGAAGAAAAACAACCCAATCAAAATATGGGCAATGGACCTAAATAGATACTTTTCGGAAGAGGACATAAGGAAGGCCAAGAGACATATGAAAACATGCTCAAAGTCACTAATTATCTGAGAGATGCAAATCAAAATGACAACGTGGTACCACCTCACACCTGTCAGAATGGCTATCATCAACAAGTCAACAAATGACAAGTGCTGGGGAGGATGCGGAGAAAAAGGAACCCTCGTGCACTGCTGGTGGGAATGCAGACTGGTGCAGTCACTGTGGAGAACAGTATGGAGTTGCCCACTTATTCTTAATGAAAGTATGTTCTTAATAAATATTTGTTAAATCAGTAAATGCCAGAATGATGGACTTTTGGTTGGGTTTCAACTTCTTGGGTGTTTTTTTATTTTATTTTTAATTTGTTTTTCAAACCTTACCTGAGGATATTTTATTAATTGATTTTAGAGAGGAAGGGAGAAGGAGATGAGAGAGAGAGAGAGAGAGAGAGAGAGAGAGAGAGACACCAATTGATTATCTCCTGTGCATATCCTAATTGACAATCAAATCCACAACCTGACCAGAATCAAACCCTGGACCCTTTGCTGTACAGGATGATACTCCAACCGATCCACACTGGCTCAAGTTCTGTTTTAACATTTCCTCTTTTAATACCACTCCAAAATAATTGACATAAATTGGGGTTAGAGACTTCATTTTTATTTTTATTTTCTTTTCACCTTATGAGGAAGAGCAGTTTGGATCATAACAGATTCCACATTAAATAATTGCTATGTTCATGTTTGAATTATTCAAATATTTTATTAAATATTTTTATCAGTTATTATGTAATGTGTTGGTAATTCAAAATTAAAAATAATTAAATTATATTTATCTAAAAAATTCAGAATTGGTTTTGGAAGCTTAATCAGAAATAATCACATCATGGCACAATATATGACAATAGAGGTTGTAAGAAATCCACAATCTCAGGGTTGCATTCTCTCTCCAAAATGATACTCTTGAATTGCAACTATTTTCAGTGGCCTGCTATTTGGTGCTTACTCCTATCATACCTACACAGAATACCATTGTATTCTGTGTAGGTATGATAGATATAGGCTATGTAATTGTTTAATCTGGGTTTTAATTTTATGCATGGCTTCTTAAAAACAATTCTGTTACATTTCATTTTCTTGCCAGAACTTTTGCATCTGTATTAAAGCTGCCAAATTAGGTGCCTTATTCCCAATATTTAGGTGTTATAGTGTAACCTATATGTACCAAGTTCATCTCCATCTGTAACACATGACCTACCTTGTCCTGAAACTTCTTTCTTATTAGTGGTTGAAAGTGGTGGTAGTGGTAGCATGGGTTGAGGAGTATCAATACAAAAAAAAGGCAAAATAAATTAATAGAATTTATTTTAATTCTTCTATTGTGTCATCAAGTAGATATAGAAGATAATAAAATAGAGACATCTTACTGCCTAAAAGTGCAGGTGAAGTGGCTGACAACATGAATAAAAGGAATTTATCATCCTAGATGTATGTCTGATAGAAAAATGTCAGCTGTCATATAGAAGTCATTTAAAATATTTCCCATCCTAATCGAATACTGCAAAATGCTTTAGAGCAAACAATGAAGGAATGGCTATCTTGTATTGTCTGGAACGATTTCTCAGAACTAGGTTTTAAAGAATAAACAGCAATTCACAATTTTTAAGCTTGGAAAAGCCTGTGCATGTAAAGACAAGACACACAAAAACAATACATGGAATTACTGAACTGTATAAAGTATTGGTTGATTCTGAATGGATGACATGGTGAATAGCTAAGGGAGAAGAGAAGAAAGATGGTAGGAAATCAATCCAAATAGTAGACTGGCTACAGACTGTGAAGACTGTGTCCAGTGTTAAAGTTTTAGGATTTGATTTTAGCTATAGTGGTTAAGAACTCAATAACAGTTAAGGTTATTCTTTCTAATTTCAGTGAAAACAACAATTAAGGCTATTCTTTCTAATTTCAGTGGAAACAACATAGAAAGGGTTTTTCAAATGATAAATTGGAGATCCTTTGCAAATATTTGTAATTTAAACCCTGGCTATGTTTTGAGAATAACTACTATTTAAATCACTGTTACTATTACTGATTACTATTCTATCACACAGCTGTTAGAATTTGTTTCAAGATGAGCCTTCAGGGTTCATGTTCATTCTTTAAGAGCTATGTAAATCTATAAAAAAATCTTAAGGATATAGAATATTAACCTATATCATTATCAGTAAGATTCTCTTTTACATTTCAGATCCTTTTTTAGTATGTGTATCTTTTAAGGACACAAATAAATAACTTTGCTTTCCCCCTGCTGTGTGATCTATAGTACATTATTTTGTAATTGATTAATTTGCAACAAATGTGAGATAAATTGATTAAAGATAAATGTGTGACCAGGCTATATAGTTTTATTATAGCTCTATTTAATTTACCTGTGTTTCATTACACATTCTAACACCTAGCAGAATTTCAGTGCTATAGTATTAACTGTTCTTTACTCCTCTTAAGAAGGCATTTTATATCAAATTGCTTACAGGATCTAACCAGGAACTATGTTGCTAACAGAAAACAGAGATGTCATGGGATCTAAATGTCAGTCATTTTCTAGTTTGCAAATTGAATCCCAAAGATTGCAATGATGATGTCATTGTGACTTTTACCCAGGTGAGTACTTACACTAAATGCCTGACGCTATTGTAGAGTTGAACAAGGGGAATGCATTAATGAAAGCCTTCATAGGGCAGCAGTCACACTTCTACTACCTTCCCTACAGTGATGACATTCCTGAAAATAGCCTGTCAAAAATAAGACAAAGAGTTGGGAAATTTTATGGTGAATTAAACGAAGAAATTACTGTTTTCTCTATCTAGAGAATTGCCTGATAAATGTTTTGCAGAATTTAAGTCATTCCAAAATTCATGTCAAAGAACTGACTGCAAATGGCAGTCCCCGAATGGGTTTTTCCTTCTTCTTTTCTCCTTGTCATCGCCAACTCAACGCATTAAGAAAATCTAACACCGAAAGGACTACTCCTGTGAGATGTGGAAATAATTATATGTTCTGCCTGAACTGATAGGCAGAGAAGCATTCAGTCTCAGATTCTGCAAAGCATGTCAGTTTCGAGTTTGCATGTTTTCTGTTTCTACTACCCACCATTTGGAGAAGCAGTGATTGGAAAATAAAAGCATTATCCCTACAGCAAGGAACCAAGAAAATTGAATAGATGACATACTTTTCCACTTTTAGTGTGAAATAAATGAAAAGTGATGTTATTTCTCGCTGTAGGTTTTGAGCAGATAATAGGAAGAGTTTTGCAAATCTGAACCTTAATAATTTTCTATAATAGGTGTGGCATAGAGTATTAAGGGTCCTGGCTGGTTATCTCAGTTGGTTAAAGCATCTTCCAAATAACGCCACGGTTGTGGGTTCAATCTCCAGTCAGGCACATACAAAAATTCAATGAATGAATAAATAAGTGAAATAAGAAATTGATGTTTCTCTATCTCTATCTCTCCAAAAGCCAATAAAAATTTAAAAAATAGTAGGGTATTAAGAATAAATGTTTATAGTCAATATGATTTAGAAAAATTGTTTCTAGATTGGAATTGATGAAATCAATGTATGTAGCTTTTCAATAATTTTTATTTTTTATTGAATGTATTGTGGTGACTTTGCTTAATAAAATTATATAGGTTTCAAGAGTACAATTCCATAATTCATCATCTATATATTGTATTATGTGTTCACCACCCAAAGTCAAGTGTCTTTCTATAACCATTTACCCTTTACCCTCATCTACCTGCCCCTACTACCCCAGCGCCCTTGGATAAAAAACAAAAACATATCCAGAGACAGGAAAGCATTGATCAGACCGTCAAACCTCAGACCAAAGGACACAGACACTGGGGGGGTGAGGGCATGAGTTGGGTTAATTAACAAATAAAAATTATATGTCCTCTTCAATTCCATAACTGCAAATATGAATAAGACACTGTTTGCAAGAAGAAGGGAACTAAACAGGTTTAGTTGACCCTGCAGAATGGGCTTAGATGGGCAGGTATTTACAGGAGGCCTGACTGTATCCTACCAGGGCTGTGATTACCAGGCCAAGATTCAAAGCAGATATCTAGGAACTAATATAAAGTGATAGAAGAGCAGATCCATTGTCATTTCCAGGGGAAGATTAGATGTGAGTACATTAAATTAAATTAAACATTTCTACGATATTTCTCTCCCTTTTAGAAAGGCTGTATGATTAGCATAGAGTCAAAGGATATGTGTTAATATGTATAATATCATAGTGGTCTATTTTTTATTTTCTCTGTCTCCTTTAATCCTCTCAATATATTTAGTTAAGGCCTTCATGTGAAAAATGAGAAAAAATCCTCATGCATAAATAATAAAACATCTTTACAAATTTACACATAAATGTCATTATTAGATCTTGAACTCCATGTTTCCAACTCAAAAAACTTGGTTCCTCCCACCCCCCATGTAATCTTTGCTTTGATTCCAACTGCATTGAAGTTAAGGGCTATATCATACTTTCCTGTGTATCATACCTGAATATTGCACAACAGTTTATTTGTATATATGTAATTCATCCTGGCTGATTTAATTTAAACTAGAGCAAGGAAAAGTTGGATTAAACAGGTGTATAAAATCTTAGAAGTCTTGCCCAGCATAATTTCTTTTTTATTATTATTTTTTATTTTTTTCTTCATTGATTAAGGTATTACATATGTGTCCTTAGC
>NW_005355081.1:718279-735552 GCF_000412655.1 Myotis brandtii
CCCTACCTTTCCTCTGAGGTTTGATGGTCTGATCAATGCTTCTCTGTCTCTGGATCTGTTTTTATTCATCAGTTTATGTTGTTCATTATACTCCACAAATGAGTGAGATCATATGATGTTTATCTTTCTCTGACTGGCTTATTTCACTTAGCATAATGCTCTCTAGTTCCATCCATACTGTTGCAAATGGTAAAAATTCCTTCTTTTTTACCACAGCATAGTCTTCCATTTGTAGATGTACCACAGTTTTTTAATCCACTCATCTGCTGATGGGCACTTAGGCTGTTTCCAAATCTTAGCTATTGTAAATTGTGCTGTTATGAACATAGGGGTGCATATATCCTTTCTGACTGGTGTTTCTAGTTTCTTGGGATATATTCCTCCAGCATCATTTCTTAATGTACTATAGTGTAATTTAAAAATCTTACAATGCCTAAGATAAAATATATATTGACACATATTTTTGAGTATTAACAAAATTGATTTGGACTGTGTATCCATCTAAATTTAGAATCAGAAACAAGAATATCTTCCATATCATGAATAAGAATTATACATGTATACCTGTACTATAAACGTTTGCTTGTGTAAACTTGGATGTGTTAGAGTTTGCCTTTTTTAAAATTTAAAATACAGAGATTTGTGTCCCATACAATATACTTTAATCCAGAGATATATGATTTTATTTTATTTAGAAGTTTCTTCTTCACCTTCCCACTATTTATTGCTTGCTATTTTATGAAATAAGAGGAAAATATCAGTGTTTCCCTGGTGATACTTTTCTGGGCCTCTATACCATTTCCTAAATTCATTTGATGCAATGTATCCTACTAGAACTTTTAGAATCAAATATCTTTATTATTGCTTTCCTTATTTTTCCTGTAGCAGTTCCAATAAAGTTTCAAATATTATTCATTCTTAATATTTTGCATTCTTTCTTTAAACAAAGGATATTTTTAAAACATATCTTCTAGGTTTACCTGTCATTTTTACCTTATTATAAAAGGCTTATAATATTTTCTTTATTTCAACTTTACTTATGATTCTTTAGCACCTAAAAAATAGCCATCTTCTTCTCTTGCTAAGGATTAAGTTTGTAAGTAAGGATGAAACCTGGTCCATGACACTCTAAAAATCAACCTAAAAAATTCTCATCATATGAGTGTTAGCAAAGTAAACACTACTGTAATTTGGTCATTGGGAAGCAAAACTTTGAGAAAAGATTGAGTCCTTGAAATGGTCTCCCTCTGCATTTCATTGAAGGCTTAAGAAAACTTGATGTGTTTCTGCTATTGACTCAGACCTGTAGTCCCCATGACCTCATTATCTGAAAAAAAAGTTTTTCAAATATCATATGCCAGGCAGGTTTTTCCCTTTTGAAAATACTAAAGAAGGGGTTTGAAATATTCCCTTGCAGAAAGGGAAAAAAAAAGTGGAATATTGTTATGAAAGAGTCCAAAGTTCCTTCACTACTTAACATTGGTAAGTTTAGAATGAGATTTTCAAGGGCTTACTCCATTGTACTCTAATCAAGATATAAGCTTGCCATTTTAGGGGGAAGACTAGATGTGCATGCATAAAATAAAATGAAACATTTCTAAAATTATTTCCAAATGATGTAAATCCTTGCTTGTTAAAATCAGTGTGAATAATGCAGGTCTGAATTCATATTTCTAAGCAAAATGAGGATACATTTTAAAAAATGATACATTTATAAATTGGCCATTCAAAGTGTGGCTTAAAAATGTATAAATCAGTAAAGCAAGCTTAAAGAATTATAGCATTATCTTTACTCTTAAATTATAACATCGAAAAATAAAATTCATCAACAAAAGATCCTATGCAGATAAATTACTTCAAAACAAACCTTAGTAGTTTCAAATTATATTTCTTACCACGTCTTATTAATTTCTGCACCCAAACTAGCTTCTTTTCCTTCAAAGTCATCCTTTTCCCTTCTGTTCTTCAGATTGGAAATGAGTAGCCTTCTTTTTATCTTGTGTTTTTTTTTTCCTTCAGCATATTTTATACTACTTTTCAAAATTGTATCTTGAGCATATGTCTCTCATTTATCCTTTTCTTCCCTAAGTGGTCTGCTATTGTTCTCCCCAGGCCTCTCACTATCCCAGGGGCAAGCTCCGAGTGTGAACTAATATCTCCTCCACCCGCCATCTATGCCAAACCTTATATTACCTCCAGTCATGTCTTCTAAAGACACTGTTTTCCATATGCTACTTCCCTCACTATGACCTTTTAATCACTGGCTGTCTGGTGCACAGTATCAATTACGCATTCTCCTTCCCTTTTCCCCACAGCCTCATGCATGCTGTGTGTCCAAAACTATGCTAAGCAGGAGAGGATAAGACACAGCCCCTGTGATTTTCGATTTTACAGTCTAGTAGAGGAGGCAGCTACTGAACACTTGTTACAAGGGCATTTGAGTTTTATAAAAGAAAACTAAGGCAAGCCACATGAACATTTAAAGGCTTCTTATTATTTTTATTTCACTTTTCATAGTGTTTCTCCCTCTATGCTTATAACCCTCATCAGCTTTCCTTTGCAATGAGGCCTGCTAATCTATTTAACATTCACAAAACACATCAAGCTATTTCATACCTGTGTGTTACTCTTCACTCTTTTACTATACCAAATTCTTAAAAACCCAGGCAAGATTGCAGCCCAGATACAACAGTTTCTTCTATGGTTCCTGTGTTTTCTCTGAATGTTTCTATTATGATACTTATCACATTATATGCAATTATAATTTGCTGTGTCTGTCTCTTCCCCTAGGTTGTTAGTGTTTTGAGAGCGGAATTATGTTTATACCATTCTGGCAACTAGCATAATGCTTGTCATTTTATTAATCACTTAATAATGGTTGTCTTGGATTTCATTTAATCGCTTTCATAGAATAGTTGTTCTCTACTCTCTTCCAAGTAGATTGGCAGGTAGTTAATTAAAAAGAATTACTGTAACTCATGCTTTTCCACCCCAGTGAACATGGCACATGCCCATTTGTATCGTATTTCTCACCCACACTAAAATTGCTTACCTTGCCAAGCTCATTTTTGCCTTCATGGCCTTGTTCATACCATTAACTTCCTGTGTTATGTTGTTTTGTGCTTCTCAAACTGGTGTGCATGTCCCTTTAATTTTGTAAATACAAAGTTCTATATAATTATTGGATAAAGTAACAAAATAAACATAATGTAACATCCAAAAGCATAAATTTCTCTCCATCACTTTAAAAATAATTTAACGTAAATAATTTTGAATGTTTTTAAAGCACTTGCAGATGTATAGTATAATACAAAATGTAAATTATTTCTGAGGTGAAACATAATGTTACTGAACTAAAGGAATCCATCCACCTGCATGTATCAAAGCCCAATCAAGCACAAACAGGAGTTTGCAGCAAAGGAAATAAAGATTTATTTAAGGAAACGGTGCCATACCTGAAGTCACAGGTGTGGTATTGTTCTCCCAGATTGTTTTTAAGGGATGGGTTATATAGGGGAAAAATCATTAATCATGGTGATTAAGGGAGTTAGGATCGTGGTCTCTGTTTATTGATTGGCATTAGGGTGGAGTAATCATTGCATTGGGTCCTGATGTCCGTCATGGTGTCACTCTGGTTTTGCAAGTTGTGGTTTTTGGGGTCATTCTGTTTTTCTTGCTCTCGAGTTAAAATACAACTGACACCTAGATTTTACTTTTACTTTGACTAAAACTTTCTCTTTGTAGTCAACAGACCCAAGGCTTTGTTCCTATGACTGTTTGATACTGACCAGAACCTAATTGTCCTGCAGACACATGCAAGGAATGGGACCATGGGTGAATCAGCTTGTGGATGAGGCCAGTTTGAATGAAAAGGACAGAAAAAAAGTCATATTAAAGAAATGAAGTTGCTGCATGGTTTCCATGAGACTGCCATAAAATTTGAAACTCACAGGGAGCTATTTGAGATAATCTTTGACATGTCTACCTGATTTAGGTACCTTGCTGGAAGATTGTAACAGCTTTGAAATTTAGTGGAATGAGTATAGACTTTGAAGGTACTCAGGTCTTTATATAAATTAATTACCTATTTCTTACTAGACCTCAAAAATTAATTTATTTCTTTGAACTTTAGTTTCTTCAACCAATAAAATGGTTGAAGAGTAATTTCAGCAGGTTACTCTGGCCATTAAATGAGATGGTGATTGTAAAGTGCCTGGTACATAGTAGGAAAGTATGACTAAGTCTCAAGAAATAATTTATAGAGAATACCAAAGTAACATATAAAGAAACAGAATATCCTGTCATCAATAGCATATTATAATTATTTCTAAATTAGAAGTTTCATAGCCAAAGGTTTTCTTTGGGCACAATATTTAAAAAAAATAGTAAAGGAGAACCATGTTCCATAAGGAAATGTGCTATGGAATAGTTCACATCTAGGTTTAAGGTTAAACTCAGTTTTATTTTAACTAAAAGAACTACCATCTGGCCAGTGTCTAAGGTCTCTTAGAAATGAATTGGAGGTTTCAGTCCAATGCTTAAGGCACACAAATGCCCATAATAGGATAAACCAGAGGCTACTTCCAGATTTAGTACTCTTGTCAAAAGCTCTAGTGGAAAGGCCAAGGTTCAAGTGACACAGAACAAAACTCTTCTCACATTAAGTACTTGTCTCTCACGCAAGGCCTCTGAGGGCATTTCATTTTCTCAGAAAAGAGTATTGCAAATCATTCTACACTTACTAGTACCACAGGAGCAAACAGGAAAGCCAAGCGATTAAACTGATACACAAACTGAATAAAATTAGATGGCTCAAGGCATATGCTGTTCTGCTTCACTATTTCAGGCAAAAATTAATAATCAGCATAGATAGTCTAATCAACCTCCTCCTTCTCAGGGGAAAAAAATCTAGCTAGAATGCCAATGTAATTTATACAATTCAGTATGTAAAAAAGGTAATTTTTTTTTCTTAAAGAATTTTCCACTTTAAGTCTTTTCATAAACAGTTAAACCAGAAACCTTGGTACTTTTAATTTATTCGTTGTTTCTTAAATTACCTCTCTTGCCTTTGCTTATGAAATTAGCATGATGCTGGACAGGCAATCATACATCCAATTGAAACTATAATCTTCCTATTGTTTTTATAGAATCTGTGAAAACCATTGTCTTTATTGCTTGATAGGAGCAATTGTAAGAAAATCACTGGAAACAGCATCTTGATATGAAATAAAATTGTTCTTTGAGTGTGTTCTTGAGCATCTATTGTATGTGGAGACTTCACTGTGTACAACGATGACATGCACATTTGATGATGCAGATAATGAAGAAAGAGATAAAATCCTAGACCCAATACTGCAGATTTAGATTCTTGATTGAACACTTTCCTGATTATGTCATGACAGCAAATTCTAGGGTGTGAAGTGTGGCTCTGGGAGTTGTTTCTAGAAGCTGAGCAGACTTCTAATTCTTTCATTTTTTGCCAGAGTTCTAAAATTCTATAAATCAATTTGACAATTCTATAATACATTATGATTTGTTATTCCCATGGGGATAGCTGGCCTAAATTTTGTTCTCTGCAACTGAATCCATCAGATATTGTTATGACTCCTTGCAACAGTATATACTAACTCTTGGTCTTATATCTATGAAACCCACAGCATATTGAGGAACACATGTTGTCAATGTCTTCATTGTTTTATAGCAATCTTTATATTTTATAACTCTTATTGATGTATTTTAATAATATGTATATTTATAGAAAATTGCCTAATATTAGACAGTTTTGAAATCCAGTAGGTAAAGAATGGTGTTAATTCTGAGTATCTGTGATGAAGTCCTACATGAGTAGTGTTGTCCTTTGTTTTCTCTCTTTATCTAAACATTCCCCATTCTATTGGTCAGTTAAATAAGGTATCTATTGGGATTATTGGTCAATTCTAATTTATTTTTATTTTCTTTTTTATTTATTTTTATCAAGTATCAATTATTTTAACCACATTCTTTTTTTCTAAAATTAATTTAATTATTTTATCACTATTTATACCCTCTATGCTCTCTTCCACCTCCACCCATAATCATCATACTGTTGTCCATGTATATGAGTTCTCTCTCTTTTTTTCTTCTTTTTTGCTTCATCCCTCTATGACTACCCCCTCCATCCCCACCAGAGATGTCTGTCTGCTCTCTATCTAAGTCTGTGTCTATTTTGCTTGGTAGTTCAATTTGTTCATTAAATTCCGTATGTGTGTGAAATCATGTGGTCCTTATTTTCCTCAGACTGGCTTATTTCACTTAGCATAATAATCTCTAGCTCCATCCATCCTGTCCCAAAGGGTAAAATTTTCTTTTTTTTTTTTTTTTACAGCAGAGTAGTATTCCATTGTGTATATGTACTACACCTTTTTTATACACTTATCTACTAATGGATACTTGGATTGCTTCCAAATCCTGGCTATTGTAAATAACTACAATGAACATAGGGGTACATATATTCTTTTGAATTAGTATTTCAGGTTTATTCAGATAAATTCCCAGAAGTTGAATCACTGGGTCATAGGAAGTTCCATTTTTAATTTTTTGAGGAAACTCCATATTGCTTTCCACAGTGGCTGCACCAGTCTGCATTTCTACCAATTGTAAAAAAGAGTTCTCTTTTCTCCACATCCTCACCATCAGTTGTTTTTTGTTGATTTATTGATGATAGCCATTCTGACAGGTGTGAGATGATACCTCAGTGTGGTTTTGATTTGCATTTCTCTGAGGATTAGTAACTCAAGCATCTTTTCATATGTCTCTTGGCCATTTGTGTGTCCTCTTTGGGCCAGTGTCTATTCAGGTCTTTTGCCCAATTTTTAAAAAGTTTTATCTGTTGAAATTATTACAGATGTCCTATTTTTAAAAGAAGGATCTCTTACTCTTCGAGACAGCATGGATGGACCTGGAGAGTATTATGCTAAGCGAAATAAGCTAGTCAGAGAAAGACAAGTATCACATGATCTCACTTATATATGGAATCTAATGAACTAAATAAACTGACAGACAAAACAGACCAGAGACATGGAATCATATAACAGACTGAGGAATGTCAGAGGGAAGGGACAGGGGGTAAGGGGTGGGGGGCAGGAAGAAATCAATCAAATAACTTTTGCCCATTTTTTAATTGGATTGTTTGTTTTATTGATTTTTGGATATTAACCTCTTTTCAGATGTATCATTGGCAAGTATGTTTTCCCATTCAGTCGGTTGTCTTTTCATTTTGTTGATGGTTTATTTTGCTGTGCAAAAACTTTTGTTTAATGTAGTCCCATTTGTTTATTTTGTTTTGTTTACCTTGCCAAGGAGATATACCAGGAAAAGACATTGCTATGAGAAATGTCCAATATATTGCTACTTGTGTATTCTTCTAGTATTTTTATAGATTCAAGTCCAAGATTTCAATCTTTAATCTATTTTGAATTTATTCTTGTGTGTGGTGTAACAAGGTGGTCCAGTTTCATTTTTTGCACATATCTGTCCAACTTTCCCAGCACCATTAATTGAATAGGCTGTCTTTAGTCCATTGTATATTTTTGCCTCCTTTTCAATATTTCAAATTTACTTATTTCTTAATGCTTTAAATTTCTTGAATGTTTTGTTTAAACTTTTTAAAATTTATTTTTCAATTATGATTGATATACAATATTATAGGTTTCAGGTGTAAATCTAGTACCCATATGATGCCATACATAGTTATTATAATGTTATTGACTGTATCCCCTGTTCTGTGCTTTATATCCCCATGACTATTTTAATAACTGGCAATTTGTACTTCTTAATCCTTTTTACATTTTTCAGCCATCCCCCCAAAACACCTACCATTTAGCAGCCACTAATTTATTCTCTATATCTGTTTTCGTTTTGTCTGTTCACTTATTTTGTTTTTTAGACTTCACATATAAGTGAAATCATATAGCATTAGTCTTTCTGTCTGGCTTATTTTACTTAGAATAATACCCTCTAGGTCCATCCATGTTGCACAAATGGCAATATTTCATTCATTTTAATGACTAACATTCTACAATATATATGCAGCACACCTTTATCCATATGTCTATTGATGAACACTTAGGTTGTTTCATATCTAGGCTATTGTAAATAATGCTGCAATAAACATAGAAGTACAGATATGTTTCCAAATTAGTTTTTTGGATTTCTTTAGTTAAATACCCAGAACTGGAATGGGTGGATCATATGGTACTTCTAATTTTAATTGTTTCAGGAACCTCCATGCGGTTTTCCACAGTGGTTGACCCAATTTACTATCCTACCAATAGAGCACAAGGGTTCCCTTTTCTTTACATCCTTGCCAGCACTTGTTATTTTTTATTTATTGATGTCTGACAGGTGTGAAGTGATATCGCATTGTAGGTTTAATTTATAATTAATCTATGATAAAGGAGGCAAGAATTTAAAATGGGATAAGAATATATCTTCAATAAATGGTGTTTGGAATACTGGACAGATACATGCAAAGAACTAAAACTATATCACTATCTCATAACATATACAAAAATTATCTCAAAATTTATTAAAAACTTAAATGTAAACCTGAAAACATATAACTTCCAGAAGAAACCATAGGCAGTAAACTCTTTGACATTGCTGTCTGCAATATTTTTGGATGTGTCTCCTCAGGCAAGGGAAACAAAAGAAAGAATAAACAAATGGGACTACATCAAACTAAAAATAAATGTAAATAGAGAAGATGCAATTGGTAAGATAGACATTTCTTAATTTTATTACTCATTTAACTCAGAAATACAAATAAATGACAAATGTTTATTCCATGCATTTTAATTGAAAGTCACTTGCTTTTCTTATCCTATATAATAAAAGCCTAATATGCTAAGTGTCCGGTCTACCAGTTGGCCGTTCAACCAATCAAAGTGTAATATGCTAATGATATGCTAAGGCTGCTCAACCACTCGCTATAACGTGCACTGACCACCAGGGGACAGATGCTCTGACCGGTAGGTTACCTTGCTGCTGGGATCCAGCTGATTGGGACTGAGCTAGATGGGCCAGACACACCCTGGAGCCCGCCCACGATCCCTCCCCGGCTGGCCAACCTCCTGCGTCCCTCCCCGGCCCCGATCATGCACTGGTGGGGTCCCTCGGCCTGGCCTGTGCCCTCTCGCAATCTGGGCCCCCTTGGGGGATGTTGGAGAGCTAGTTTCGGCCCAATCCCGCAGGCCAGGCTGAGGGACCACACTGGTACACGAATTCGTGCATTGGGCCTCTAGTATTTTTATAATTAGGAGTTTAGGAAAATACTTTAACTTTTACATGCCTAAAGTTTATCTCAAACAATATTCCTTCATATAGTTGGTATTATTGATTTTTGGAATGGAAGAAGAATCAGTATAATTTTAGTTTTTTGAAGATTTTTCAGAAATGTAAAAATAATCTTGCTGCTGTCATATTTTATCATATTAAGTTGAAATTTGTGAGAATACATATGAACTAAATATTTTCAGAAAATCTTTAGCTAAAATATCACTGTCACGTTGATGAACAGCTACATACACACAAATAGAAATGAATTCTTCAAAATAATTAGATATTTTAAAACCTCGATAATTAAGATTTGCATGTAATATAATAGTTTTAATTTTATCTATTGCTTTACAATTAATGAATTCAACATCATATTAAATTTTGTTTTAAATTGCCTGCTAGTTACTCACAAAATGAAGTGAGACAGAACACAAAGTCTGCTCTTACAATTCAACCTTATTTTTCTTGCCTGCCTGCTTCACAAAGGAGATTCAGATCTTTTTAGGAATTCTGCACCCAATTGTCTGCATTGACAAAGTGTAACTGTCAACAAGGCAATTTATAAATATGCTTTTCGGTTGTGTTTTTGACTTGAACTAAAGTAGTCATGTATTCATTATGAATTATTAAGCTGCTGCTTTACCTAATTGTGATCAACAAATTATTAGTTTGTGGAATAGATAAATTTTAATTAAGAGAGAAAAATGTAATTACTGTCTATTAAATATCATTTTTCTTTCCACTGTCATTATTTTTTTCATAAATATATTTTCTTACTAAGAAAAAATCATGGAGCTCCATGATATGATAATATAGCACTTGGGAACTGAGAAAATGTGTGCAATTTTATTTTTAAGGACAACTTTTAGACAATTATTCATTACAATAAAAACATCAGATTAGAAAAGTAACTAATTTATGGATGATTATACTAATTATCTTTTATTTGATTTACTACATCATATTGACCATACATCTAAGATGTAGCCTTCTAACTGACCCTTTACTATAATAAAAACATAATTGGTACAGTTTCTGATGATTGGACTAGTATGGAAGCTAGCAGCTTTGTCAAATGAATGAATTATATGAATTGGAGTGAGGAAGCGATGGTTTCTGGGAAGAAATAGGCAAGTGGAAGAATATACCGTGTTGATGGATTGGTAGAATCAACATAATTAAAATGGCCGTACTACAAAAGCAATCTATAGATTCAATGCAATCCCTATTAAAATGCCAATGGTATATTTCACAGACCTAGAACAAACTCTCCAAAAATTTATATTGAATCAAAAAAGACCCCAAGTAGCTGCAGTAATCTTGAGAAAGAAGAACAGAGTTGGAGGGGTCACAATACCAGATATCAAGTTATACTATAAATTCACTGTACTCAAAACAGCCTGGTACTGGCACAAGAACAGACATATAGACCAATGGAACAGAACAGAAACCCAGAAATTGACCCAAGCCATTATGCTCAATTAATATTTGACAAAGGAGGCAAGGGCATACAATGGAGTCAGGACAGTTTCTTCAAAAATGGTGTTGGGAAAATTGGACAGATACATGCAAAAAAAAATGAAATGAGACCACCAACTTACACCATATACAAAAATAAACTCAAAATGGATAAAAGGCTTAAATGTAAGTCATGAAACCATAACAATCCTAGAAGAAATCATTGGCAGCAAAATCTCAGACATCTCTCATAGCAATATGTTTACAGAAACATCTGTGAGGACAACAGAAACTAAGGAGAAAATAAACAAATTGGACTATATCAGCTTTTTCTTTAGGGACTATCTTGCTGGGTTGTGGGAAGGATTAAGGGCAGACATTGATCAGGTAGGACTTTGGAGGCCTTCAGTCTTCTTTTCTTCCATTCTTGAGTGTCCATCAAACACCTCACAAACCAGTATATTCTTTGATTAATTTCATCTATTGTGCTTGCATATAAGGATTTGTTTTATTTTTTTCCTACAACAATAAATTCAGTCCAAAATTTGAAAACTCTGAAACTAATAGCATTATTGATCCTTTATTGTTTTTGACTTTGCATACCTACAAAATGCCTCTTACCTGTTTATGGAGTTCCTTTTCTGCTGTATTTTGTCTAAACTAAGAGATTAGGTGACCTCCGTATCTGTAACATGCATTTTCTTTTTAATATATTTTTATTGATTTCAGGGATTGAGCCCACAACTTGGGCATGTGCCCTGACAGGGAGTCGAACCATGACCTCCAGGTTCATAGGTCAATGCTCAACTACTGAGTTATGCCAGCTGGGAGGAAAGATGCATTTTCAACCTTGCATCCTCAAAAGTTAGCCAAGAATGAGGCTCCAATGGGTGTTCAATAAGGGGTTGGCAATTGAAAGCATTGATGAATGCATAAATATATTTCTAAGTAACTCCATTACCCAAACTTCCCTCTATATTTCACTGGTGATAATTTAAATTAAAACATATTCTCAGTACAGAATAGGGGATATTTTCTTAGCCATCAGTTTTAAATGTATCCCTCAGAGCACTGACAACTACATACTAGAATTGATTGTAGGATACTTGTTAATTAACCTAATTAATACAACTTATTAATTAAATACCAAATATAATTTCCCAAACAATTTTTATGTTGTATTTATTAATATACTTTAGACTCTTTTCCTGAGAATATAATCAAATAATCATGTTTCCTCACTTTCTTATGACTATCTAGATGAGTGTCTGAAATGTGTGAGTTTTGCTAAGGTTTTCATCATGATTGGGATACTTTCAGTACTAAAATTCAGGAATAATTAATGTTTTTATTAATGCATAAAGAGAAGTATAAGTATATTGGATTATTTATAGCCCTGAACCTTTTTAGGGTTCTAACCTGTGTGACAGAATTTTGCATTTGTGCACTTCATGCTAAGTGGAGCAGGTATTATCATACCATAGGGATTTCAACTTTCCCAGAGCTGTCAGAGCTGATGGGGTAATAGGGATAAATCACTTAGTAACCACTCTGTAGTGAGTTATATACAGATGATCAAAACAATTCAGAATAGATAATAGCAACTATCTATAAAAGCTAAATTTACCTCCTTAAAAACAATACTCAAGCCTATGGTGATACTACAGAAATTCAGAGAATATTATTCCGAAGTGTACCATCATGATGAGAAAAAGACAAATAAATATTTTATCTCTACAGACTCACACATCCACTCTGATGCTTTCAAATTTATCACCTTTTAATTTATTTGGTCTCCCCCTACACAATAAATTGAGGACTCCTAGGTCTTGGGATCTGCTAGTCACATGAGGTGGGAAGGCAGGTAAACCAGTCTGTTTTTATTGTAAAGGTATTTATTTGATTCTCTATTTTATTGGATTTCAGCTCTTATATTCAAATAAATGTGACAAAATTAATAAAATAATCTATACATCTCCATGAAACATTTGCAGGCAGGGACAAAGGTCTAGAACTGTCCTTTTTAAAAACAAAAATAGTGCATTAACAATGAGTTTTGGTGAATTATTTATTACTCATATAATTCTACCTCCATCTTGCCTCTGTTTGTTTACCTTTCACTCATCCTTCAAGTTTCTGCTCAATTTCTTCATTTCTCTGACAACATCCTCCACATGTTTATTTCAACTAATAAACCTTATTTTTTTTTTTAGCTCAGTTATAGGTTCACAGAAAAATTGAGTGGAACGTACAGAAAATCCCCATATACCTTTGTCTATATACATGCAAGTATCCCTGCTATCAATACCCTGGCACCACAGTGGTTCAATTGTTATAATCAGTGAATCTTCATTAGTGTATTATTTAATTCCAAAATGTTAATATGCTTTATATGCTTAGGTATAGTGATTTTTTTTCTTTTTTGCATTTATTCAGCTTGGTGTTTTCTGAGCCCTAAGATCTGTGGTTTTATGTCTGACATTAATTTGAGGGAAATTGATAGTCATTTCTCATTTGAATGTTGCTTCTGTTTACTTCTCTTTTTTCCTTCAGGTATTCTCATTATGCTGATGTTATACTTTTTGTAGTTTTCCCAAAGTTCTTGAAAAATCTGTTCTGCTTTTTTTCAGTCTTTGTTTTTTCTCTGCTTTGTAGTCTTTGTGTTTGTTGTTGTTGTTTTTGTTGTTGTTGTTTTTGCTTTGAGAATACTGGCATATCCCCAAGCTCAGAGATTCTTTTCTCAGCAATGCTCAGGCTTCTAATGAGCTCATAAAAGGCATTCTTTATTTCTGTTACAATGCTTTTGATCTCTAGAATTTCTTTTTTAAGTTATTTTCTTAGAATTTCATTTTCTCTGTCTGCATTATCCATCTATTCTTGCTAATTGACTGATTCTTTTTTATTGACTTTTAGACAGAGAGGAAGGGAGAGGAAGAGAGAGAGAAATATTCATGGGAGAGCAAAACATAACTCTACTGCCTCCTGCATGCCCCTCACCAGGGAAAGAGCCTGCAACCTAGGCATGTACCCTAACCAGGAATGAAACCAGCAACTTTTGTTGCAAGTGATAAAGCCTAACCAACTGTGCCACTCCAGCTGGGGCTGTTTGCTTCTTCCATCAAGCACTTATTTTATTAATTATAGTTTTTTTAATAACTATTCTGATTATTCCAACATTCCTGCCTTGTCTGACTCTGATTCTGACACTTATTCAGTCTATTGAAGCTGTGATTTTTTTTTTCTATTTAGTATGCCTTGTAATTTTTTATTGAAAGTTGGGCATAATGTATTGAGAAAATTTGTCGTGTGTCCATTTTCTTTGTGTCAAGATATTTTTTATTCCCTTTTGATTTCTTTATAGAACTATTAGTTGTTCATGACTGTATTGTGTAACTTCCACATATTGGTGTGTTTTCTTGTTTTCTCATTGTACTGCTGTCTAGTTTTATACCATTGTAGTGGGAATAAAATAACACTTGGGCTCTATCAAATGTTACTAGTGTTCTTATAAGAAGAGATTAGGACATACAAAGGAAAATATCAGGGATGGAAACAAACAGAAAACAGTCCACATAAGGACGCAGCAAGAAGACAACCATGGATAAGCCAAGGAAAGATGCCTCAGGAGAAACCAAACTTACAGACACATTCAGCTCAGACTTCTAATTATCAGAACTGTGTTAAAAAAAGTCAGTAATTTACAGCATTCAGTCTGTGTTATTTTGTTATGACAGCCTTAGTAGATTGATAACAAATATAAAACAATTTTATTTTTGAAATTATATAAAACACTAGAGGCCTGGTGCATGAAATTCATGCATGAGGGGGACGGGGCCCCTTAGCCCAGCCTGCACCCTTTTCAATCCAGGACCCCTCAGGGGATGTCTGACTGCCAGTTTAGGCCCAATCCCTCCTAAACTGGCAGTTGGACATCCCTCTGGCTCCTAACTGCTCTGGGACTGCTGGCTCCTAACTGCTCGCCTGTCTGCCTGCCTGATCGCCCCTAACCACTCTGCCTGCCTGCCTGATTGCCCCTAACCCCTCTGCCGGCCAGCCTGATTGCCTCCAAACTGCCCTCACAAGCCAGCCTGATCGCCCCCTAACGGCCCTCCCCTGCCAGCCTGATGGCCCCTAACTGCCCTCCTCTGCCAGCCTGATCGCACCCTAACTTCTCCCTCCTGCTGGCCTGATTGCCCCCAACTGCTCCCTCCTGCTGGCCTGATCGCCCCCTAACTTCTCTCCCCTGATGGCCTGATCACCTCCTAACTGCTCCCCCTGTAGGCCTAAGATTGCCCCTAACCGCCTCTGCCTCAGCCCCTGCCACCATGACTTTGTCTGTAAGGATGTCTAGAAGAGGTCCAGAAGATATCCGGTCTAATTAGCATAATACCCTTTTATTAGTATAGATGTTTAAAGTATATGTTTTTAATATCCCATATCCCCCCTATTTAACACTAGAGGTCTGGTGCACAAAATTCATTCCCTCAGCCCGGCCTGCGCCCTCTCGCAGTCCAGGAGCCCTCCGGGGATGTCCAACTGCCGGCTTAGGCCCGCTCCCCATGGGAGTCAGGCATCCTTAGCACTGCTGCAGAGGCAGGAGAGGCTCCTGCCACCACTGCTGTGCTCACCAGCCATGAGCCTGGCTTCTGGCTGAGTGGTGTTCCCCCTGTGGGAGCATACTGACCAACAGGGGGAAGCTTCTGTGTTAAGTGTCTGCCCTGTGGTGGTCTGTGCACATTATAGTGAGTGGTTGAGCAGCCTTAGCATATCATTAGCATATTATGCTTTGATTGGTTGAACGTACAATAGGACGACCTGACACTTAGCATACTAGGCTTTTATTTTATAGGATTTTCCTGTAGAACAGCAACTTCAACCCTGGAGATCACTGTGCTCTAAAACAAATCTTTACGTTTTTATTATTGAGAATATATAAAGATACATATTATTTTCTGATTTAATATCTGAGAGTAATCATTACTTTAATCTAAGGGATTATTATGTTTTAGAAGCAAAGCATATTCTACATAAAGGTATTAACATGCAACAATCCCTTCTAACTATATTAGCTGTGCAGTCTAATTGCATATATGTCATTACAGGAAATCTAATGTTTAGGTTGTCCATTTGTTCACACTTGTTTGGGTGAAATCACTGGGGAAATATTTTCTTATTAAGAACACAGACCACACAAATTTTATACACATTCTATAAAATTTGTAAATGCTCTTGATTTAAATTTATTTTAGAAATTCCTGAATATTTCCTGAACAGTGGATGGTTTTTTTCCTTTGATATTCAGAATATGTTCATAGGTTTCCTTTTATCAGTTTACGTATTCTTAAAAATAATTGATTCATAGTGTCCTGTATTGATTAATAATCCAGAAGGCATTTTTACTCAGAACATTCCCACAAGATCTATAAATCTGTATTCCATAGAGAGAGAGAGAAAAATCTATTAGGTATTCTGTGGAGAGGGCAAAACAGCTACTGAAACCGTTTCTTTTATTTTTTAACTCTTCAATTATGAATGAAATGGGAGTTCCTTTCAATAAAACTTTCAATATTACATGATTTTTAGGTTTGTATTTCTGTAAAATCCTTGTACATATTTTATATGACCATACTTTAAAAAACAAGAGAATTCTCAGTGTTTCCTAATTAATTCTTTCTTGCCCTTTCTGTGTGTGTGTGTGTGTGTGTATGTGCGCGCACATGCTTATTCAGCCATGAGCATATAAGCATATTTAAATTAGGGGTGGTATTGAAATTTGTGGAATGGAGTTGTAGTAGTCTATGGATTGTCCACTGTATATATCAGTGATGGCGACCCTATGACACGCGTGTCAGAGGTGACACACGAACTCATTTTTTTGGTTGATTTTTCTTTGTTAAATGGCATTTAAATATATAAAATAAATATCAAAAATATAAGTCTTTGTTTTACTATGGTTGCAAATATCAAAAAATTTCTATATGTGACATGGCACCAGAGTTAAGTTAGGGTTTTTCAAAATGCTGACACGCCAAGCTCAAAAGGTTCGCCATCACTGGTCTATATGCTTACACTATCACATTGCTCTAATTTTCATCTACATCCCCCATCTCTACATTAATGAAGATTGCTCATACATAAGAGGTATAAAAATAATCATTTGGTGGGAAGATGCTATAAATTTTTGAAAAAGGTTGCTTAGTTCATTTATTAAAAATGATGCCTAAAATTATTAATGAACCTTAATATTAAGGAGTAGCAATTTATATCATTTATTTGGCTTAGAACAATATTAACTTACTAGAGGCCCAGTGCACAAAAATTTGTGCACTTGGGATGGTCCCTCAGCCAGGCCTGTGCCCTCTCACAGTCTAGGACCCCTCGGGGGATGACCACCTGCTGGCTTAGGCCTGCTCCCCGGGGGATTGGGCCTAAGCTGGCAGTCATAGACATCCCTCTGGCAGCCCAGGAGCCCTCGGGGGATGTCCACTTGCCAGTGGGGA
>NW_005355081.1:736246-740792 GCF_000412655.1 Myotis brandtii
ATGATCAATTAGCATCTTTGTCTTTTATTAGTGTAGATTTTTTTTTAAACCTTCAGTAGAGAAAATTTAATGGGGAATCTGCTATTACTAGATTTTTTTGTTTTCAATTATTAATCAACAATTGAATGGCCTCACAATATTATTTAGTCTTAAAATTAATAATTAATAGAATATTGTGAGCAAACATAAAGATATTCCACTACATTTTTTTCATTAGGAAAAAATAAACCCCCATTTTAGCAAAAAAATATGTTAAGTAGGCTTAAAATCCTTACGAAATTGAAAAGACAATTAATTGCAATACATTAAATTAAAGTAATTCTTAATTCAGCAAAGTGTTTTAAAATATAAATTTGCAAATAAACTAAAATTTATGATAGTAAAATTGAAACTTTATCCAACCTACATGTCAAAAACCTCTTGTAAGTTTTATAAAGAACAATTACAAGTGTATTTGTCGTGCCATTTTTTTATTGTAAGAGCCAGGAAAGGGTCTAAATATTTTATCTGTAATAATACTCAAATAATATAACATTCAAATGTTAAAAGAATGAACTACATCTTTATATATCAGTGTGGATAGTTCTCTACAATAGAAGGTAGGTGAAGAGAAGATGCAGATTTATTCAAATATATTTATCAAGTTTATTGAAAATAAAACAAAAAAATTTTATTTTATGAGAATTATTTTTATTTATAAAAATAAAATTGTGGGCTGGAGAAATAGACATGAAATTTTCATAGTCTTTTTCTTTTGGAGAAAGGGAGAAATGAGAGTAAGGAGAACTTGAACCCCATCTGTTTTAATTTATGTTTCTATTTTCTATTTTTTTAAATGGCAGGAAACAATTTAAGAAAATGTGTAAGGCAAACCCTGCAGTGGTGGAAACATCACTATCTGTTATACTATTCTTTATAGTCATCTCCATTTTTTAAAATTTTTGATCGAGAGAGAGAGAGAGAGAGAGAGACAAGAGGGGGGGGGAGAGAGAGAGAGAATGAATACTAGTCATTATTTGCAAGAAACAAAAGTTTCTATATTCTAACATTTCTTAAGAAAACTGTCATGAATGCTTTATAGAAAATAGGTAATTACTTGATAATGTAATCAGAGTGTTACAGATAATCGGAAATAACATTAGACATTGATGATAATGTAAGTCAACCCAATTATTTTTTAAGTAATTGTAGACATTTTAAATGTGTACAATTGCTCATAACCCATATTTTTCAACTTTTCTACCCAAGTAGGAGTGGATTTCACTTTTGATTTAGAACCTCTAAACAACATTTTGTTGAAATTCATATATAAAAAATTGAAATTTGAAAACAATTCCATTTCATAATGAGTAAACCACTAAAAGGAGACAAAGGACATTAAGGGTGATTTATCTTCCAGAAAGAGTCTGCTGTCTGACTGCTCGCCTTGAACTGCTTGCCTTTCTCAGGGTTTGGATGCAATTCATAACGTAAAACAAGATGTCATCAGAAATGATGCTATTTGCCTTGAGCAAGATGCTTGAGCAAGGGGAAATCTGATCACAATGTCAAACTTGTGAAACACTGGGAAAATAGATATGTTTTATTAAAACAAATAAATAAGATACTCTATAAAAATACCAATATTTGTGAAAAGGTCCTTCTGGACAAAAGCTCATCCTTCATATTCCTGGGCCCAGAAGCTGGGCTCTCATCAAGCATAAACAATTTGCCTCTCAAGCCATGAGAGGATAGAACTTATTTAAGATCCACCAACAACATATTTGGACTTTATTACTTCTTGCCCTTCTGGGAAGGTTGTTTCAATTCAAAGTAATATTTATTCCACACACCACATGAAATACATTTTTTTTTAGTTCTCAAATTGATTTTGTGAGTGATTCCTGTCTCCTAGACCCATCTGAATGGCTTTTAGGTTAAAGGGATCCCTGAGATTCAAGACTGACCAAGGATCTCAATGAAACAACGTAACTTCAGAAGAAAAAAACAGTTAAAATAACAAATTGTCTGCAATAAGGACAGTAAAAGAATAGCCTAAGACTCATGGGAGAGAACTGAGCCTGTGGTAATGAAACTACTTTGTCTATTGCTATAAAACTGTTCAGTGAAATCCTCAGCTCTCACTGCCCTTATTGCCCATAACAGGGTCAAGAAATGCCTGCTATAAAAAGTAAGTTCTCATTATGTTTTATCAAACACAATGCACATGCTAAAGAACCTATAGAAAATACGAAGACCGAGTTTTCAGTAAACACATTTAAACCTCAAAAAAATTATGCAGTTGAATTCTTTATTAAGATATAGTAACAGTGTATTTAGGACATGCTCTTAATTAAAACTCTAGCTACAGAAATCCCAGCTGAGCTTCTTATGTTTCCAAGTTGAGCTTTGAATGAAAACATTTATTTTCCTTTATGAGAGTAATCTCTATAGACACAAATGCTACTCCAAAAAATCTAACAAATGAATTCACAATAATAGTACTTTTTAAAAATTGTAATGTGTGTCCCTTTCACCATGTCATAGGTGTGTGTGTTTACAAAAAGTGATCAAATCTATTGTGTGTGTTGTTGTTTTTTACAATTTCCACTTAATTTTCCCATAGGAATAGTTTTATTAATAACCTAATGTGTGTAAAGTGCTTTTTACACATAAGGATGATTTTTAAAATGTTAATGCTCAGAAAGAAGAGAATTATTAACGTTCTAAAGGTATTTTAATCATGGTAAGCCCTCAGGGTATTTTTAACTTTGCTGGGAAAAAGTTAATTGTTAAAAGATGCTCTAATGACCAAAAACAATAGGGCCTTTAAAAATATGTGCACTGATTTTTCTTCTCAGCCATTGAAACTCTAATAGGTTTTCCGTTTATTTTACATGCCTGCACTTCCAATGCCCTCATTCTGTTGAACTTGTGTTGCCCTCTCTAAAATGGGGGTAATAATTTTGGTATCTTCTTTCCTTTTGTTCAAGTAAAGAATAGGTCACAACTTATAACATCATTTACTTTTATTTCCAGCTTTTGTAAAGATAAGATTGTCCATATCATGCTCTATTTTACTTTGCTCAGTATAATACATTTCGAGTAAAGCTTCTTATTTAATATTTTGTTTTTTTTTTAAATTTTAAAATTACCATTGACATTCAGTATTATTTTATACTAGAGGCCCGGTGCATGAATTCGTACATGGGTGGGGTCCTGCCGGCCTGCCCCAATGGGGGCCGATTGGGGCCAGGCCAGCAGTGGGGAGGGGATGCAGGAGGTTGGCCGGCCAGCTCCGCCCCTGATTGGGGTGGTGGGGGCTGATTGGGGGCCAGGCTGGCGGCGGGTAGGGGATGCAGGAGGTTGGCGCGGGCGATTGGGGCCCTGATTGGGCAGGTTGGCCGCTGCAGTGCATGTCATAGTGACCGGTTGTTCCTATTGTTCCATTGTTTTGGTCACTTGGCTTTTATGTATATAGATTAGCTTCAAGTGTACAACATAGTAATTAGATACTTATATAATTTACAAAGTGATTCCTCCAATAAGTCTAGCACCCACCTGGCATCATATATAGTTATTACAATACTACCCCCGATGCTGTATTTTACATCCCCACAACTGTTCTGTAACTACCAGTTTGTACTTAATACTTTTACCTTTTTCACCCAGCCTCCATTCCCCCTCCCATCTGGCATCATCAATTTGTTCTCTGTATCTGAGTCTGTTTCTGTTTTATTTGTTTATATTGTTCTTTAGATTCCACATTTTAATGGATGTTTATTTTCCTTTTAGAAAATTATCTCAGTTGTTTTGTTCAGAAACTTATAAATTCTTTCTATCCGGTGGCATTTTTAATTCTTCTGAAGCAGCAATGAAGTATTGGTATTGTTAAGTGTTGTTTTAATATACATCTTTCCATCTTTTAGGACTTCATTGTAACACATTCAATGCCTTTTAAAATTTAATCATTTTTCACCTCTGACATCCATGGTCTTATTTAAGTCAAATATATAACATATTATAATTAATATAATATATACAGGGGCTAAAGGTGAAAATTATAAAGCTCTAGAACAGGGGTGGGCAAACTTTTTGACTCAAGGGCCACAATGGGTTCTTAAACTGGACCAGAGGGCCAGAACAAAAGCATGGATGGAGTGTTTGTGTGAACTAATATAAATTCAAAGTAAACATCATTACATAAAAGGGTACGGTCTTTTTTTTTTTTAAATATTATTCATTTAAAACGGGCCGGATCCGGCCCGCGGGCCATAGTTTGCCCACGGCTGATCTAGAACAACATTATAAAATTACTTTTCTACTAAGGATGAAGAAAAATCAGAAAGAGACACACTTTTGTGCTCATTTTTCTTAAATGAAATTATAATATCTCAGAACACATAGCTTAAGTATTATATACTCATTTGATTTTAGTGGTAGTTATTTGTTTAGAAATCATTGGAAGATCACTACCATTGTCATCTATTTCTCCCAGTTTATTGAGATGAATATTAATATTATATAATATTATATTAGCTTCAGGTATACAATCTAATTATGATAT
>NW_005355081.1:743779-749684 GCF_000412655.1 Myotis brandtii
GGGGAACGTTGGAGTCTGCAGCAAGCAAGCCTCCCTGCTCGCTTCAGTGCCTGGCTGCCGGCCGCCATCTTGGCTGACAGTTAATTTGCATATACTCACTGATTAGCCAATGAAAAGGGTAGCGGTCGTACGCCAATTACGATGTTTCTCTTTTATTAGTGTAGATGCTATTGTTAACTATAATCACCATGCTATACATTATATCACCAGAGTGTATTTTTATTATAACTGGAGTATTGTACTTTTTAGCACCTTCTCCCTTTAACCCTCACATCCCAACCCGAACATCTGCCAACCGCCAATCTGTTTTCTGTTTCTATGAGTTAATTTGTTTTTAGATTCTACGTATGTTCAAGATCATACAATATTTGTAGTTCTCTTTCTGAATTATTTCACTTGTTTAATGACATCAAAATTCATTCATGTTATGACAAATGTCAGGATATCATTTTTTTTGTGGCAAAATAATAAGAATAATTTTCATTGTGTATATGTACCACTTTCCTTTTTTTCCTTTTTTTATTGAATGTATCGGGGTGATACTGGTTAACAAAGTTATATAGGTTTCAGGTGGACATTCTACAACCACACCATCTGTACACTGTATTCTATGTTCATCACCCCATGTTAGGTCTCCATCCATCACCATATATCCCGCCTATACCCTCCTTCACCATCCCTTACACTTCCTTCCCCTCCTCTTACTTATTCCCACCTCCCTTTCCCCCATCAATCATGGACACTATTGTCCATGTCCATGATTTTTTCTTTTGTGTTTTTGCAGAATCACTCCACACATCCCCATCCAGTTCTCTCCTCACCCCACAGCTGTCAGCCTGTTCTCTATCTATGTCTGTCTCTGTTTTGCTTGTAAGTTCATTTTGTTGATGAGATTCCACATATGAGTGAAATCATATGGTATATACAGTTTTCTTTATCCACTTATCCATTGCTTGAATTTAGGTTGATTTCATGTCTTGACTATTATGAATTATGCTGCAATGAATATAGGAAGGCAGGTATCTTTTTAAGAGGATGATTTCATTTCCTTTGGATATATATCCAGGAATTGGATTATTAGATCATTTGACAGTTATACTTTTAATTTTTTGAGGAAACTCCATACTGTTTCCTATAGTGGCTGTAGCAATTTAAATCCTAGCAACAGTAAACAAGGGTTCCCTTTTGTTCATATTTTTTCCAACACTTGTAGATTGTCTTTTCAAATACAATCATTCTCATAGGTGTGATATGATATTCCTTTGTGTGTGTGTTTCTTAATCCTCATCCTAGGATATGTTTTTATTGATTTTTACAGAGAGAGGAAGGGGGAGAGAGAGAGAAAGAGAGAAAGATCGATGTGAGAGGGAAACATGGTTGGTTGCTTCACACACATGCCTGGACTTGGGATCAAAACTACAACCTCTTTTGGTGTATGGGTCAAACAACGGAGCTAGCCAGCAGGGGCTCCTTTGTGTTTTCTATTTTCCTCATGATTAGTGATGTTGAGCACCTTTTTATGTATTACATATGTCTCCTTTTTCCCCGATTGACCCTTCCCTGGCCACACTGCCCAAGTGTCTGTATCCCTTGGTTATGCTAATATGCATGTTTACAAGTCCTTTGGTTGATCTATTACCCTCCCCCGCATCCTCCCCTGCCTTCCCTCTGAGGTTGGACTGTCTGTTCAGTATTTCTTTGTCCCTGTATCTATTTTTGTTCATCAGTTTACGTTGTTCATTATACTCCACATATGAGTGAGATCATGTGATATTTATCTTTCTCCGACTGGCTTATTTCACTTAGCATAATGCTTTCCAGGTCCATCCATGTTGTTGCAAATGGTAAAAGTCCCGTCTTTTTTACACCAGCTTAGTATTCCATTGTGTAGATGTACCACAGTTTTTTAATCCACTTATCTGCTGATGGACACTTAGGCTGTTTCCAAATATTATTAGCTATTGATTGTGTTGCTATGAACATAGGGGTGCATATATCCTTTCTGATTGCTGTTTCTGATTTCTTGGGATATAGTCCCCACCAGCAGTGAACGAGGGTTCCTTTTCCTCCACATCCTTGCCAGCACTTGTCATTTGTTGATTTATTGATGATAGCCATTCTGACAGGTGTGAGATGGTACCTCATTCTTACTTTGAGTTGCATCTTTCAGATGATTAGTGACTTTAAGCATGTTTTTATATGTCTCTGGGCCTTCTGTATGTCCTCTGTTGATAAATGTCTATTTAGAGCCTTTGCCCATTTTTTGATTGGATCGTTTATCTTCCTTTTGTTAAGTTGTATGAGTTCCCTGTAAATTTTGGAGATTAAACCCTAATCAGAGATAGCATTGGCAAATATGTTTTCCCATGCAGTGGGCTTTCTTGTTTTGTTGATTTTTTTTTTGCTGTGTAGAAGCTTTTTATTTTGATGTAGTCCCATTTGTTTATTTTCTCCTTAGTTTCCATTGCCCTAGGACAGGGATGGTGAACCTTTTGAGCTCGGCGTGTCAGCATTTTGAAAAACCCTAACTTAACTCTGATGCTGTGTCACATATAGAAATTTTTTGATATTTGCAACCATAGTAAAACAAAGACTTATATTTTTGATATTTATTTTATATATTTAAATGCCATTTAACAAAGAAAAATCAACCAAAAAAATGAGTTTGTGTATCACCTCTGACACGCGTGTCATAGGTTCGCCATCACTGCCCTAGGAGCTGTATCAGTAAAGATATTGGTATGACATATGTCTTCTATTTTGCTGCCTATGGATTCTTTCAAGATTTTCATGGTTTCCCATCTTATATTTAAATCCTTAATCTATTTAAAGTTTATTTTTGTGTATGGTATACATTGGTGATCTTTTATTTTTTTGCATATATCTGACCAATTTTCCCCAACACCATTTATTGAAATGACTGTCTTGACTCCATTGTATTCTCTTGCCTACTTTGTCGAATATTAATTGAGCATAATGGCTTGTGTCGATTTATGGGTTCTCTGTTCTGTTCCATTGGCCAATATCATACTCAATGGGCAAAAACTAAATGCAGTGTATGGCGCTCAGTGAGTTCAGAGATCATTTGAGAGGATCCCTGATTAAGATCTGCAGTAATTTGATGCAGTGTTGCCCTTCTGTTGTCTTGTACCAGTCTTGCCGCTCTCCGTTCTACCCTAACATTGACTAGTCACTGACCGCCACAGTTCACACGTTCAGACCCAGATTTTCGGCTGACAGTCCAGTCTTTAAACACTTTAACAACAGTTGCTCTTGAACTTTTAACAAATTCAGCTGTTTTGCTGATACTTGCTCCATAACTCCGAGCGCCAACCATCATCCCACGTTCAAAGGCTGTTAAATCGCATTGTTTACCCATATCTTCAGGCCTTCACCACACTACTGCCTGTGTCCATGGGTTATGCATATATGTTCTTTGTTTAATCTGCTCCCCCCCTTGCTGTTCTCTGTATGTTTTAATTCTGTTACACAGGCCTATAGTATTTCAATATAAACAGGGTAGCATAAGATATGGACAAAATCAAAAGGAGTGAGTTTTCTAAGGAGACATAGAGAATTGTTTTCAATTGGTAATCAGAATGAATTAAGATAAACAGAAAATACAAAAGGGTTTGATTAGACTAAAGCAGGAAGAGGTACAGTAGAAACTTGTTAATTGACTGCTTGCATTTTCAAAGAGAAGACACTAAACTGGTTATTAAAAGTTGGACCATTCATCAGACAGAGCTGGAGGGAAGAGCAGAAGTGAAATTTACTGTGTACAAAGGCCAGAAAGCATGACATTAGAGATAAGTTTGGTATAGTTTGGTTAGTTGAAAAATGATTCAGTTTTCTTTATTTATTTTTTAAAATTTCTTTATTGATTAAGGTATTACATATGTGTCCTTATCTCCCCATTACACCCCCCAGCCTCCCCACTCATGCCCTCAGCCCCCCGTTGTCTCTGTCCCTAATTTGCTTAGTTCTCTGTATGTTTTTTAACATTTATCTCCATTGTGGAAAGTATTACAGATGCACCCTTTATTCCCCATTGACCCCATCCACCCGGCACTCAACTACAACTCGGGTCTTCACCACACTACTGCCTGTGTCCATGGGTTATGCATATACTAGTATGTTCTTTGTTTAATCTACTCCTCCCTTGCTGTTCTCTGTATGTTTTAATTCTGTACATAGGCCTATAGTATTTTAATATAAATAGGGTAGCATAAGATGTGGGCAAAATCAAAAGGAGTGAGTTTTCTAAGGATATATAGAGAATTATTTTCAATTGGTAATCATAATAAATTAAGATAGTCAGAAAATAAAGTCTGAAGAGTTTGATGAGACTAAAGCAGGAAGAGGTACAGTAATTGATTGATTTCATTTTCATAGAGAAGAGACTAAACTGGTCTTAAAAGTTGGACCGTTCCTCAGACAGTGCTGGAGGGAAGAGCAGAAGTGAAAATTACTGTGTACAAAGGCCAAAAAGCATGAGATTGGAGATAAGTTTGGTATAGTTTGGTTAGTTGAAAAATGAGTCCTTTTTAGAAAAGGTTTCTTTAAAATAGACTGGCTCCTCAATGTGAGGGACTTTCTATGACATGCTACAGAATTTGTACTGAGTCATAGTCTGTAGGCAATACAGAGTTCACTGAGGTTTTCAACAGTTGACATGATTAATTTTGCAAAGGTTATACTGTGACAATATAAATAAATGCCTCAGTAGCTCAGAGGTATTCATTATTGATTTTCTAGCACATAGAAGAATTACTGGCATCTTTTAGTTGCTCAGTTCATCTCTGTGGAGTGACTGAATAAACATGATTGGCTAATTGCTGAATAAAGGAATGTTGGATATAAGAGTATATCTGGGGCACTATTTCAGAAGTTTAGGTAAGAGATGATGAATACCCCTTTTGAGGTGGACTCAGATTTGGAAGATAAATTTTGTATAGAATCAGCTAAGTTTAGTGATGATCCAAATGGAGAAGGCAGAGGGGCAAAAGGAGGAGGAGTCTGTAATGGTCTGAAATTTCTGTATTATCAGAGAGAGTATAGGAAGAGGAGAAGCAATGTGGGGGCAGAGACAGACTGAGTTTACTTTTAAAGTCTGGGAGTTTGTGGTGGTTACAGGAGATGAATATAGTGAGTTCCAATAGAAAGGGAGTTCATTAGAAATATAACTTGTCCCCTTAGGAAGTGTTAGCATAGTTGAGAGTTTAAGCCACAATAGTAGTGGATGTCATTTTTTTCTATTTTTTTATTTTATTGGGGTGACATTGGTCAACATGAACATATAGGTTTCATGTGTGGATTTCTAAGTTACAAAATCTGTATATAGCACCCTGTCCCCACCACCCAAAATCAAGTTTTCTCCTGTCACCTCATTTTAGGACTCCCTTCTCTTCTCATTCTCCAGGAAACATCACACTGCTATTTGTGTTCATATGTTTCATTTTTTATCCCACATATGAGTGAAATCGTATGGTTCTTAGCTTTTTCTGTCTGACTTATTTCACTTAGCATAATGTTCTCAATGCCCATCCATTTGTTGTAAATGACGCTATTTCATCTTTTCTTATGGCTGAGTATTACTCCATTGTGTATATGTACCACATCTCTTTATCCAATCCTCTATTGCAGGGCACTTTGACTGTTTCCATGTCTTGGCCACCATGAATAATGCTGCAATGACCATAGGGGTGCATATGTCTTTGAATATAAATAATTTTTAATTTGGGGGGTATATATACACAGGAGGGGAATTGCTGGGTAGTATGGTAGCTCTATTCTTAATTTTTTGAGGAATTACCAGACTGCTTTCCATATGGTTGTACCAGTCTACATTCCCACCAGCAGTGAATGAGGGTTCCCTTTTATCCACAACCTCTCCAACACTTGC
>NW_005355081.1:750003-758614 GCF_000412655.1 Myotis brandtii
ACTTTTTGATTGGATTGTTTATTTGTTTGGTGTTGAGTTTTATGAGTTCTTCATATATTTTGGAAATTAAACCTTTGTCGGAGATACTGTGTGCAAATACCATCTCCCATCTTGTTGGCTGCCTGTTAGTTTTGCTGTCCGTTTCTTTTGCTGTGTAGAAGCTCTTCAGTTTGATATAGTCCCATTCATTGATTTTTGCCTTTACCTCCCTTGCCTTTGGGGTCAAGTCCATAAAATGTTCTCTACCACCCAGGTCCATATGTAACTTAGAATTTTGGGTCTTATGTTTAGGTCTTTAACCCATTTTGAATGAATTTTTGTACATGGGGACAAACTGTAATCTAGTTTCACTCGATTGCATGTGGCTTTCCAGTTTCCCCAGCACCATTTATTGAAGAGACTATCTTTACTCCAATGTGCACTTTTGGTTCCTTTGTTGTAAACATCTGTCCATGTATGTGTGGTTTTATAGCTGGGCTCTCTATTCTCTTCTATTGATCTGTCTGCCTGTTTCTCTGCCAATACTATCAGGTAGTATGATACTTCCAGCTTTGTTCTTTCTTTTCAGGATTGTTTTGGCTATTCTGTGTCTTTTGCGGTTCCATACAAATCTGATGATTTCTCGTTCTATTTCTTTAAAAAATGACATTGGGATTTTGATGGGGATTGCAATAAATCTGTATATTGCTTTGGGTAATATGGCCATTTTAACTATGTTGATTCTTCTAATCCATGAACATGAGATGTTTTTCCATTTCATTGTGTCTTTTTCAATCTCTTTTAATAATGCTTTGTAATTTTAAGTATATAGGTCTTTCACATTTTCTGTTAAGTTTAGTCTTAGGTATTTTAATCCTTTGGGTATTACAAAAGGAATTGTTTTTTCTATTTCTTTTTCTGAAGTTTTGTTGTTGCTATATAGGAAGGCAATGGATCTTTGCACATTGATTTTGTGTCCTGCAACTTGACTGTATTTGTTTATTGTTTCATAAAAGGGTGTTATATCTTATTAAATGCTTTTTCTGCATCTATTGACAAGATCATGTGATTTTTATCCTTTCTTTTGTTAATGTGGTGTATTACGTTCATTGATTTTCGAATATCCAACCATCCTTGTGTTTCTGGAGTGAATTCCACTTGATCATGATGTATTATTTTTTGGATGTACTCTTGTATTCAATTAGCTAGTATTTTGTTTAGGATTTTTGTGTCTATATTCATTAGGGATATTGGTCTGTAGTTTTCTTTTTTGTGTGAGTTATCTTTGCCAGGTTTTGGTATCAGGGTTATATTGGCCTCATAGAATGTGTTAGGAAGTATTGCCTCTTCTTCAATTTTTTGAAATAGTTTGTAAAGAATAAGTTTTAATTCTTTCTTGAATGTTGGTAGAATTCACTGGTGAAGCCATCTGGTCCTGGACTTTTGTTATTTGGGAGGTTTTTGATGGTTGTTTCAATTTCCTCACTGCTGATCAGTCTATTTAGATTTTCCAATTCTTCATGATTTAATCTAGGAAGGTTATATGTTTCTAGGAACTTATGCATTTCTTCTAGGTTATTGAATTTGGTGGCATCAAGTCTTTCATAATATTCTAATATGATCATTTGTATATCTGTGATGTCTGTGGTGACTTCTCCTCTCTCATTTCTGATTTTGTTTATATGGGTTCTTTTCCCATTTTTCCTTAGTGAATCTAGCCAGGGGTGTGTCAATTTTATTAATCTTTTCAAAGAACCAATGCTTCATTTTATTGATTTTTTATGTAGTCTTTTTGTTTTCGATTTCATTTAATTCTACTCTGATTTTTATGATTTCCTTCTGCTAAGTTTGGGTTGCTTTTGTTTTTCTTTTTCTAGTACTTTAAGATGTGATATTAGGTTGTTTACTTGGAATTTCTCGTGTTTCTTGAGATATGCCTGTAATGATATAAACTTCTCTCATTATTGTCTTCACTGCATCTCAGAGGTTTTGATATGTTGTGTTATCGTTCTCATTTGTCTCTATATATCTTTTGACCTCATCTTTTATTTCTTCTTTGACCCAGTCATTTTTCAGTAGTATGTTGCTTAAAACTCCATGTATTTGTAGGTGTTTTTTTTTATCACCTTTTTGCAGTTGATTTTTAATTTCAAGGCATTGTGGTCAGAAAATATGCTTGGTATAATTTCAATCTTTTTGAATTTGTTGATTCTTTTTCTGTGACCCAACATATGGTCTCTTTGAGAATGTCCCATGTGCGCTGGGAAAGAATGTATAGTCAGATGTTCCGGGATGAAATGTTCTGTAAATATCAACGATATCCATTGGTCTAGTGTTTCATTTAAGGCTGATATTTCTTTGTTGATTTTTTGTGTTGTTGATCTGTCTAGCACTGTCAATGGAGTATTAAGGTCTCCAACTATAATTGTGTTTTGATCTGTTTCTCCCTTTAGTTCTCTGAGTAGCTGTTTAATATATTTTGTTGTTCCCTGGTTGGGCACATATATATTAAGAAGTATTATGTTTACTTGATGTAGTGCTCCTTTTATCATTATAAAGTGTCCATCTTTGTCTCTTGTTATCTTTGTTATCTTGAGATCTATTAGCATATTACGCTTTGATTGGTTGAATGGACGACCAGATGACCAACACAGCATATTAGATTTTATTATATAGGACTATTTTTATTGTTGAAAGTATTACAGATGTCCCTCCTTTTTCCCCATTCATCCCCTCCAATCCAAACCCACCCCTCCCAGGCCTTTACCACACTATTGTCTGTGCCTATGGGCTATGCATCTATGCATATAAGTTCCCTGGTTAATCTCTCCCCACCTCCATCCTCCATCCCTACCTTCCTCTGAGATTCCACAGTCTGTTCCATGCTTCTATGTCTCTGGGTTTATTTTGTTCATCAGTTTACTTTGTTCGTTAGATTCCACATATGAGTGAAATCATGTGATACTTATCTTTCTCTGACTGGCTTATTCTTCTTAGCCTAATACTTTCCAGGTCCCTCCATGCTGTATCAAAGGGTAAGAGGTCCTTCCTTTTTACAGTTGCATATTATTCCATGGTGTAAATGTACCACAGCTTTTTTCTCCACTCATCTGCTGATGGGCACTTGGGTTGCTTGCGCATCTTAGCTATTGTAAATTGCGCTGCTATGAACATAGGAGTGCATATATTCTTTCTGATTGGTGTTTCAGGTTTCTGAGGATATATTCCAAGACATGGGATCACTGGGTCAAATGGCTGTTCCCTTTTTAATTTCTTTAGGAAACTCCACCCTGTTTTCCAAAGTGGCTGCACCAGTCTGCATCCCGACCATCAGTGCACTAGGGTTCCCTTGTTTCCACATCCTCACCAACACTTGTCGTTTGTTGATTGCTTGCTGAAAACCATTCTGACAGGAGTGAGGTGATACTCATTGTCATTTTAATTTGCATCTCTCTGATGATTAGTGACTTTGAGCACTTTACCCTATGTCTATTGGCCATCTGTATGTTCTCTTTAGAGAAGTGTCTATTCAGGTCCTTTGCCAATTTTTTAATTGATTGATTGTCTTCCTTTTAAGTGTTATGAGTTCCTTATATATTGTAGAAATGAACCCATTATCAGAAGTGTCATTGGTCAATATGTTCTCCCATGAAGTGGGCTCCCTTTACAGTGACTTATAAATTAACAAGTACAGATCTTTTACATCTTAGGTTCAATTTATTCATGGGTGTGTGTGTGTGTGTGTTTGTGTGTTTAGCAATTGTGAAAGGGATTGTTTTCTTAGTTTCCATTTCTGATAATTATTATTGTGTAAAAATCACAATTGATTCCTGGATATTTATTTTGTATCCTGCTACTGTAATACATTCATTTATCCATTCTAGTAATTTTTTAGTGGCATCTTTAGGGTTATCTCTATATAGTATCATGTAATCTGCAAATAGTAACAGTTTTACTTCTTCCTTTTCAATTTGGATGCCTTTTATTTCTTCTTTTTGTCTTATTGCTGTGGCCAGGATTTCCAGTACTATATTGACTACCAGTGGTGAAAGTGAGCATCCCTGTACTGTTCCTGATTTTAACGGAAGCACTTTTAATTTTTTCCCGTTGAATATGATGTTGGCTGTGGGTTTGTCATATATGTCCTTTATTATGTAGATGTGTGTTCACTCTATTCCCACTTTCCTGAGAGTTTTTATTATACACAATGCATGAAATTCGTGCAAGGGGCTTTGCCCTCGCAACCACAGTGGCTTGCCTCAGCCCTCGCAACCCCAGCTTGGTCCAGAAGTCCGTCTGGAAGGACTTCTGGAAGGGTATCCAGTCTAATTAGAATATTATGCCTTTATTATTATAAATGGGTGCTAGATTTTTTCAGCTGCTTTTTCTGTATCAATTGTTATGATCATGTGATTTTATTTTATTTTGTTTTATGTGGGGTATCTCATTTATTGATTTGTGGATATTGTACCAGTCTTGCATCCTGAGAAGACACAGAAAGGCTCCTATTGTGAGATTCCATTTATAGGAAACAGCCAGAATAGGTTACAAAAAGAGACAAATAGCATAGGGGTTTCCAGGCGCAGAAGGAGTGGGGCACGAGTACTTTTGGAGCAGGGTTTTCTTTTCCTTGTGGGGTGAGGGGACATTCGGAAACCAGGCAGGGGTGGTGAATACACAGCACCGTGGATGTACTCCTTACTCAGGAATGGCACAATTTACAAATGGCGCAAAATACAAATAAAGTTTATTATTTAAAATTAATTACAACATGGGAAAATGAAGGCGAAAAACAGAAAATAAGAAAAATGATAAAATAAAAAATCCTACAAATAATAAAAATAAAAAAACTGAATCACACCATAGAGAAAACAAAAATGCAATAATTAAAGAAAATAAAATTTTCAGCTGCTTTTTCTGTATCAATTGTTATGATCATGTGATTTTATTTTATTTTGTTTTATGTGGGGTATCTCATTTATTGATTTGTGGATATTGTACCAGACTTGCATCCTGAGAAGACACAAAAAGGCTCCTATTGTGATATTCCATTTATAGGAAACAGCCAGAATAGGTTACAAAAAGAGACAAATAGCATAGGGGTTTCCAGGCGCAGAAGGAGTGGGGCACGAATACTTTTGGAGCAGGGTTTTCTTTTCCTTGTGGGGTGAGGGGACATTCGGAAACCAGGCAGGGGTGGTGAATACACAGCACCGTGGATGTACTCCTTACTCAGGAATGGCACAATTTACAAATGGCGCAAAATACAAATAAAGTTTATTATTTAAAATTAATTACAACATGGTGGGATGAAGGCGAAAAACAGAAAATAAGAAAAATGATAAAATAAAAAATCCTACAAATAATAAAAATAAAAAAACTGAATCACACCATAGAGAAAACAAAAATGCAATAATTAAAGAAAATAAAAGGAAAAGGTCAGTGTGTTGAGGGTAAAACAAATTCTTCCGATGGGGGAGGGTGACCACATTCAACAAACAGGCCTTGAGCTGGCCCTGATGCCTTTGCTAGAGGCAGCTCCTCCTCTGAAGCAGGAACCAAGACAGAGTGGAGGGAGGGCTCTGCAGCCAAGGTGGGAGGGTCCTCAGTTCGGTGAGGAGAGCTGCACAGGCCGGCCCTGGCTCTTCAGCAGGGGCTGCTGGAGGTGGCGGGACCATTGGAGGTGAACAGGCCTCTACATCTGCTTCTGCATTGGGCTCCTCTGGATGGACAAGTTGTTGAAACAGGAGCCTGCTCTGCCCCCTGGGCTGGTGCTGTAGTTGTGAGAGGAGCAAAGATGACCCATGTGCCTGCATTTCCATGTGCCTCCCAAATACAGAACATGCCGCAGCCCAGGACCCACCACAGGAAATCCTCCCGGGCAGGCTGACCAGCAGGTGGGTGGTCTGAGGCTGATCTTTGCTTCTGGAGCCTCTGGGGTGCTACTTGTGTATCGGCCTGAGTTCTCCCCATACGCTTGCATGCACCTCTACCCCCCATTCCACCTCCACCTCCCCCACCTTCTGACCCTTGGGCTCTGCCTCCTTGGGCTCCAGCTCATCAGACCAGGTTTGTTTAACATGGGCACTGTGCTCCAGGTTGGAGTCAACATGTGTGAACTGCCAGCAGAGAATGAGTGGCTTTGATGTTGGAGATTGTTGGGCCTGGGTAGGTTCAGTAAAGGAGTCCTTCCTTGCCCATCCATGGGCCCTATTTCCCCAGATGCCCAGGTGGCCACACTCACTTCAGGCCTGCTCGGGCACTCAGTGGTGTGGCTCACCCGCCCCTCACTGGTGGACATGGGGCTGGGGTCTTTGTTGACCAGTTGCTGCTCCTCCATGTCCTGGGATGGTCTCTGCAATGACAGTGACGGGCAGCTGGTTGGGAGGCCTCAAGCCCTGCCCAGCTGTAGTCGCTACTACTTCTGCCCACTGGTCACTATACGGACTCCCTACCCTGAGTGTGTCCTCAGACAAGAGCAGTGACTTCACTTCCTGACAGGAGCAGTGATCTCACTTCCTGATGATGGAGCCCAACAGAACCTGGAAGCCTGGTAACCAGGCAGTCACATTCTATAACTGCCTCTTCCCAGCTCACTGGGATTGAGACATTGGAGAGGACACCATGTTTTCGTGTTGTCTCCCAGTGTGCCGAGGCCGAGGCCTCAAAAGAGGCAGCGATGAGAGTGTGTTTAGACGTGCCCGCCGCTGGATCCGGGCCCAGCCCAGACGACGCCTGTGGCCCTTTGCCCAGCGGCGGGATGCAGAGGTAACACAGGGAGGGTTTTGTTGGAGCCAGGCCACCACTCTGATCCTGCTGAGCAGCCTTATATCCCTCACCGAGTGTGTGTGTGTGTGTGTGTGTGTGTGTGTGTGTGTGTGTGTAGAAGGGGGTTCATGTGAGGCTTGTCTGCCTGGAGCAGGAACAGGGCTGGGCCTGCTCCCAGAGCAGAAGGTGCCGTGGGCAGAAGCAGCAGTCAGTGGGGCCAGGTTTGAGGATTCCCCACTGGCTGATGGTCACTGTCATTGCAGAACTCAACCTACATTAAGACGGAGCAGCAGGTGGTCAAGGAAGACATGAAGACTAAAAAGAGAAAAAAGAAAATAATAAAAACAAGACCCCAACTAAGAAAAATAAAAAAGATAAAAATCCAAATCACACAATGGAGAACATGTAAACTGAATAAAAAAAAAATTAAAAGGAAAAGATCAAGGAGTGAGGGTGAAACAAGGTTGTCCTTTGGGACAGGGCGAGCACATTCAACAATGGGCCCTTGAGCTGGGCCCTCCACAGGCAGCTGCTCCTCTGAGGCAGGACCCAGCATGGGCTCTGGGGAGGGTTCTTTATCCAGCGGTGGTGGGACCTCAGTTTTGTCTGGGGCTGGCCCCGGCTCCACAGCTGCAGCTGGAGAGGCTGCTGGAGGTGGTGAAAGCTCAGGAGGAGGACACACCTCCAGCTCTGCATCCTGCTCCTCAGGATGGACTTCAGGAGTTAGAGGAGGAGCTGCCTCCACCTCCTGGGCTAGTGCTGGGGTTGGAGGAGGAGAAAAGATCACCCACGTACCTGTATTTCCATCTGTCCCCCAAAGACAGAACACTGGGCACATTTCAGGACCTACTACAGGACGTGCTCCCCAACCGCAGTCCAACAGATATGTGGTCTGAGTCTGGTCTTTGCTCCTGGCCAGGCTCAGGGGTGCTCTGGCAACAATCCCTCCCCATAAACTCACCTGCACTTCTCCCACCCATTTCTTTCCTACCCTTGCCCCCCTCGCCTCCTCACCCTTGGGCTCTGCCTTGTTGGGCTCCAGGTCTTCCCTCCTGGTGTTAGTAACAGAAGAATGACGCTCCAGGGCAGGGTTGAATATTGCCATCCTGGTGTTGGGACTGAGCGGCTTCGAGGTTCGAGGCTTGTGGAGCCTGGGGGGCTTCGGTGGAGGAGTCCTCCTCTATCCACCCACAGGTACTGGCTCCCCAGACCCCCAGGTGGCCACACTCACTTCAGGCCTGCCCTGGCCCTCAGTGGTGAGGCTCACCGGCCCCTCAATGCTGAACATGGGGCGGGGTTCTTCCTCCACCAGCTGCTGCTGCTCCTTGACCCTGGTTGAGCTCTGCAATGACAGTGACCGTCAGCTGGTCAGAAGGCCTCAAGCCTGGCTCTGCTGCTTCTGCCCCCTGGACCTTCTGCTCCTGTATCAGGCCCAGCCCTGTGTCTGCACAGACCTCCACCCAGGGGAAATGAGAGTCACCTCCAGGGCTCAGGATAGACCTGGGGCAGAGGGTGCCACCCACACTCCATGTCACCCAGTCAGCCTTGACCTGGGGTGGGAACATGACTGGTCCTGACCATCCAACCCCAACACACACACCACACACACACACACACACACACACACGAGGAGGGGACATAGAGCTGCTCAGGTGGGATCAGAGTGGTGGCCAGGCCTGATGAAAACTGAAAAACTGCTCCCTGTGTTACCTCCAGATCCCGCCGTGCAAAGGTCCACAGGAGTCATCTGGGCTGAGCCCGGATCCAGGGGCGGGCACGTCTAAACACACTCTCATTGCTGCCCCTCTTGAGGCCTCGGCCTCGGCACACTGGGAGACAACACGAAAACATGGTGTCCTCTCCA
>NW_005355081.1:762555-764291 GCF_000412655.1 Myotis brandtii
GAGAGTCACCTCCAGGGCTCAGGATAGACCTCGGGCAGAGGGCGCCGCTCACACTCCATGTCCACCCAGCCAGCCTTGACCTGGGGTGCGAACATGACTGGTCCTGACCCCCCAACCCAACCTGTTCCTGTTCCTGGCAAGGCCTCTCAACATGAACACCCTTTATACTGCCCCCCACCAACACACACACACACACACACACACACACACACACACACACACACACACACGAGGAAGGGACATAGAGCTGCTCAGGTGGGATCAGAGTGGTGGCCAGGCCTGAAAAAAACTGCCCTAAGCCTCCCTGTGTTACCTCCAGATCCCGCTGTGCAAAGGTCCACAGGAGTCATCTGGGCTGAGCCCGGATCCAGGGGCGGGCACGTCTAAACACACTCTCATCGCTGCCTCTCTTGAGGTCTCAGCCTCGGCACACTGGGAGACAACATGAAAACATGGTGTCCTCTCCAGTGTCTCTGTCTGAGTGAGACAGGAAGGGGCAGTTATAGAATGGGGCTGCCTGGTTACCTGGTTCTGTTGGGCTCCATCGTCAGGAAGTGAGGTCACTGCTCATGTCTGAGGAGAAGCTCAGGGTAGGGGACCCACAGGTGACCTCACTTCCTGACGATGGAGCCTAACAGAACCTGGAACCCTGGTCACCAGGCAGCCCCATTCTATAACTGCCCCTTCCGGTCTCACTCGGACAGAGACACTGGAGAGGACACCATGTTTTCGTGTTGTCTCCCAGTGTGCCGACGCCGAGGCCTCAAGAGAGGCAGCGATGAGAGTGTGTTTAGACGTGCCCGCCGCTGGATCTCCTCCTGAGCTTTCCCCACCCCCAGCAGCCTCTCCAGCTGCAGCTGTGGAGCCAGGGCCGGCCCCAGATGAAACTGAGGCCCCACCACCGCTGGATGAAGAACCCTCCCTGGAACCCATGCTGGATCCTGCCTCAGAAAAGGAGCTGCCTGTGGAGGGCCCAGCTCAAGGGCCCAAGGGTAAGAAAGCGGGGAGGTGTATGGGCAGAAGGTTTGGGGAGGTCCATGTGAGCTTATGGGGAGAGGGTGTTGCCAGACACATAGGGAGCACCCCTAGAGCCTGGCCAGGAGCAAAGACCGCCTAAGACCACCCCTCTGCTGGACTGCCAGTGGGGAGCACATCCTTTGGTGGGTCCTAGGCTCTAGCTGTGTTCTCAGTTGGGGGGACAGATGGAAATGCAGGCACCTGGGTGATCTTTTCTCCTCCTATCTCTAGTACCAGCCCAGGAGGTGGAGGCAGCTCCTCCTGTCATACCTGAAGTCCATCCTGAGGAGCAGGATGCAGAGCTGGAGTCCTGTCCACCTCCAGAGTTTCACCACCTCCAGCAGCCTCTCCAGCTGCAGCTGTGGAACCACGGGCGGCCCCAGACAAAACTGAGTCCCCACCACCGCTGGATGAAGCCATGCTGGTTCCTGTGTCAGAGGAGCAGCTGCCTGTGAAGGGCCCAGCTCAAGGGCTGCTTGTTGAATTTGATTGCCCTGTCCCAAGGGACAACCATGTTTCACCCTCACTCCTTCATCTTTTCCTTTTAATTTTTTATTTATTTAGTTTATATGTTCTCGATTGTGTGATTTGGGTTATCTTTTTATTTTTCTTATTTGGGGTCTTGCTTTTATTATTTTCTTATATCTGTTTTTAGTCTTCATTTTTCCATTGTATAATGTACTGTAAGTAATAAATAAATATATTTTAAATGGTTATTG
>NW_005355082.1:0-2107 GCF_000412655.1 Myotis brandtii
GAAATGGAACAGATTGATGATTCTCAGAGGGAAGGGAACCCCAAACCTATCAATAAAAGGCTCTAGACCAGGCACCAGCACCAACGGGGGGGAGGTGGGAGGGGGAGGTTGGAAGAGATTAAACAAAGATCTTATATGCATTACCTATGGACACAGACAATAGGGTGGTGAAGGCCTGGGGCAGGGTGGGAACCAGGTGGAGGGGGCAAGGGGCGTAAAAAGAGGGACATCTGTAATAATCTCAACAATAAAGATAAAAATATAAAAGAATTAAATAGCTAAAAAAGAATCAGAGGGCAGAATAAATTTAAACTCCATATTAAAATAATTTTGCAAAAAACAAACATTTGCAAATTTTATAAACTTAGTTTATAGTTGGAAAAATCAGATAGGTATGATTGGTTCTCCATAGTTTTCTCCCTTGTAAATATTGTACTGTCTATAATTATGTTGAAAACAGTATTCTAAATTGATCATTTGTTTTAGTAAGTGATTAAACTTCTGGCATTAGCCCAGGACTCTTTAGTATCAGCAGAATTTGCTAACACTCAGTACTTCAATTCTAGAATGTATTTTAAGTCAAAAGGGGATATATCAGCATATAGAGGAAGAAATGTTTTTCTCTCAAAAAGACATTCTATTTTATAATACATGCTGGTGAGTTGATGTTCAATATGATCTCATGATCTTTTTCTTTTCCAAACAAGGATTGTAGTCTGTTTGCTATGGTAGGTGTAGGATAAATTTTGGATTTCATAAGAAAACACCCTAAACTGCAAGTCTTAGATCTCCATGTACATGAACAGCTACTTTGGCTCTCTGTCAATGCATTCTCTGCCTCTTCATTTTCAATACCTAGGTTCAGAGGACTTGGGCTCAGCCACTCTGCCTTCTTTTGTGAAGAGACATTTTGAAATATCTGAACAATGCAAACTTGTTGAAAATGCAGAGCAGGCCATGGTTTGAATGAAAGTCTGAATTTTATTGAGGCCACCCTGGTAACACAGTGTTTAATTCCCAACGCACATCTGTACTGGCAACCCTAGGCCAGGGATTCTGAGCAAGAAAAGTTGATCTGTGATAACACCACCTATCTTTTGCCAAGGGACAGTAAATGGGGTTGACTCAAAAGTCAAATTTAAACAGATGTTTCAAAAATCTTTGTGTATGGGGAAGTTGATGTGAGAAATGCTCAACTGTCCGAATTCACATAACAGACTCAGAGATAGAAATAAGGCGAAAACAAGACTTCTATGCACTCTCTAGAGCGGGTGTCTGTCGGGTTGTACAGGAACATCTGCAGCTGCGAGCACGGCCCATTTACTCAGTCCCTCCTCCGGTTCCTCACTGTGGGGTCACCTGTTTCCTCATACGTCACCGAGGTCTTGCTGTCTCCCGTTGGGCCACTTAAAAGAATGTGCTGAGGCCTTTCTAGATGCCTCCACCTCCTGTCTAGTGGAGGCAAGTGCCTGGGGACGGGGAGGGGGTGTTTCCACCATGATGCTGGCCCACGTACACAGCTCTTTGTTCCTCTTCCCTCCCCGCTACATTCTGTTTGCCCTCTGGAATTCAGCAAATCCCACCAAAAGCCAACGATGCTGGAGATGGATCACAGAGGCCCATTTCCTACAGTGGGTGATACTGTAGGAGAATTTTAGACAGAGGAATGGAGAGCCCCATCTTCTGACCAGCTCTGCTTTGGTAAAGGGTGAGATGTCTGCAGTTGTTCCAGTAGATATAAAACTTGCAAATCGTACATAAGATCTAACTTGGGCATTTCTTGAAAATGGACTCACCCCCTCCAATGTTTTACACATTGAACATCATTCGGTCAAAATATTATCTTTGCCTTATATCTTCTGGGATCTAAAAATACAATCATCTTTATAAAATAAAGGGAAAAATAACATCTTTGGGCATTTTAGAACAACTTGTCAGGACTCAAGCAAAAGATCATATGTATGTGTATCTAGAAAATGAAATAGGATGTAGCTCCTCTACTCTTTTTACCTGCATGCCCTCAGGCCAATTTAAGATAATCACTAAAATAGCAGTGTAGGACCCAGCTGGTGTGCTCAGTGGTTGAACATCAACCTATGAACCAGGA
>NW_005355082.1:2199-9625 GCF_000412655.1 Myotis brandtii
TTCTCTCATCATTGATGTTTCTATTTCTCTCTCCCTCTCCCTTCCTCTCTGAAATCAATAATAATAATAATAAAATGGCAGTCCAATATACTAAACTTACTTTCAATCACCTCATTAACTGAAAACATTTCCCCCCAAATAAAATGATTCCTTGAGACTCTACAGTTTAGTAGCAAACACATCTTTCAGGGTTATGACCTATAAACCCTTTCGAATGTCATTTTTTCTCTTTCAAATTGGGTTGCTCCTCTTTTAATAAATAGCACACCTTCCTCTACCTAATTGATTGAGCCCATCAGAGATAAACTGCTCATTTACTTTCCTTTGAGATGTAGGGATCCTGGTACTTAGAAGAAATGTGAGACAGAGAAACAAAATGAAAACTTTCTACCGTGCTAATCAGCCCAACAAGCTGTTCTTGTGATATTTTAGGAAGCAAGTAGAGAGCTTTCAATAGTATGTTAAATTAGCCAAAAGCTGGCACTTGAATATGATGTTTCATGTTCAAGGAATTAGGTTTTTAAAATGAGCAAATATGCCCTAACCGGTTTGGCTCAGTGGATAGAGCATCGGCCTGCAGACTGAAAGGTTCTGGGTTCGATTCTGGTCAAGGGCATGTACCTTGGTTGCAAGCACATCCCCAGTAGGGGGTGTGCAGGAGGCAGCTGATCGATGTTTCTAACTCTCTATCCCTCTCCCTTCCTGTCTGTAAAAAATCAATAAAACATATATTTTTAAAAATGAGAAAATATAAAAAGATGAGGATTTGATTGATAGAGGATGCTTTAACTAAGCTCTATTTTCTCTCAGGAGAGGTAGGCACTGTTCCATTTATATAAACTTATTAGGCTAAATGAGGATATTTTGGATTTTCTTGAAAAATAATTATATTATTTTGACAGTTGATGTTTTAAGCACAGCATATGACCCCAAGAATATGCTAAGAGAAGTTATGTGGCAATCCAAGGCCAGATTTTTTTTCACATTCATTTAATATGAGATTCTATGTACAAGAAAGAGTAATGATTTGTAGAGTATTTCCCATCACCCACTTCTCTGAGCCTACTCCAGAACTTGTAACAAGAAAGTTTGTGAGAGTATATTAAAAGGAATAGCTCAGGTTAGGTATCCTTCAAAGTCAGCAGTTTTATAATGACTCTTTAATATTCTCCAATTCCTTTACCAATCCCTATTGTTTGAATCCCTTTACCCATCAAACATCAATTTCCAATTCCTCCCTCTCCCCAGCCCCGGCAACACCATTCTACCTTCTTTCTTTGTTAATTTCATTACTCTATGTACTTCATCTACGTGGAATCATATAGCATTTGTTATTTTGTGACGGGATTATATTACTCAGCATAATGACCTCAAGGTTTATCCATAATGTAGCATGTACTAGAATTCCTATTGTATGTATAGGCCACATTTTATTTTTTCATTCTTATGTTAGTGAACACTTGATCATTTCCTCTTTTGGGCTATTGTGAATAATTCTGCTATGAATATGGATATACAAATATCTCCTCAAGACCCTGCTTTCAAATGTTGGAGATGTGTCCAGAAATGAGATTGTGGCATGACATGGCAGTTCTGCTTTTAAGTGTTTGTGGCACCACCACACTATTTTCCACATCGGCTGGACCGTCCTACATTCCACCAACAGTGCCCATGGGTTGTAACGCCTCCACATCTTCTCCAACACTTATTTTCTGAGTTTTCAGGTAACTGTCTCAATGTGTGTGATGTGGTATTTCATTGTGGTTTTGATATCTGTTTCCCTGGTGATTAGTATGTATCTTTACATGTGATGACTGGCCATGTGTATGCCTTCTTTGAGGAAATGCATTTTGAGTTACTTGCATTTTGATCGAGGTATTTGTTTTGTTGTTGTTGATTTGTACGAGTTCTTTATATATTCTGGATCCCTTATCAGGTATTTGATTTGAAAATATTGTATTCCACTTAGAGGGTTGCCTTTTCACTCTGTTAATCATGTCATTTAATACACAGAAGTATCTACTTTTTCTGTAGTACAATTTATCTATTATTTTTCTTTTTCTGTTGGGTTTTGAGTGTTATATTCAAGGAATCATTGACAAATCCAATGTCATGAAACTTCTCTTCTAAGAGTTTTATAGGTTTAGGTTTAACATTTAGGCTGAAGCATAGTAATCCCTCCTTTGGAAAACTGCTGTTTAAAGCTGATGTTTGAACTACTCTGTTATTCTTAGTGTCTTGTTCTATAGGTCAACTCTGTTATTTTTAGATAGTCCCTTATTCTGTAAAATACCTTTTTTAGTTTGAATAATAGAAAAAGATAAAAACTTAACTGTCTGACCTTGCAAGCTAGCCATCTAATGTAATAGACTAATACTGATAATATTCCCATATTCTCATGCCAAGCGTTTGTTCATTATGTATCCAATATTACAAGCTGTCTGCAAAAATAACTTACACAGGGCTCTTTGTAAAATCTGCAGATGAAGAGTTCGAAAGGTATAAATAGGAAAAACTTCCTCCATGTCTTTGCTCAGAATTTGACAGAGGTACTCTGCTCTGAGCCCGCGCATAATACTCCTAACTCATTGGCTCATGAAGGCGTCTTGTGTCTAGCTTGCTGATTTACGATACATCAAGGCCTTTGATCTATTTTATTTAGTACTTGTTTTACCCCTTCATAGGCAGTGAATTTCCTAGGCAGGGAGAGACTGTGACTGTTCATCTTTGTATTCTTAGCACTTCGTATATACCTGGTGCACATACTAGATGCCAGGGGAGATTTGCATTCTGCAGAGGTTTGGATAAGCCTCAGATAATCTTCATGGCTTCTTATGGGTGCACCTGCTTGTCTGCCAGCCAACAGCCTTCTTGCTCATTTCCAGGTAGGATGACTGGGGTCAGAGGGCCTCCAGATGCCTTTGGCCCCCACCGTCACTCAAGCCCGCCTATACCTCATCTGGGTGCACACATGACTTCCTTTGAGGAAAGTTCCAGTTGTTGTCCCTCCCAGAATGGCGGCCGGTGCCCTGTTCTTGCCTTTGGAGATGGCTTGCTTGTTCCTTCCTTCTAAATAAGCATTTAATCCAAGCTGTGTCATGCGTAGCTCATACTTTCTACCACTGGGGCTAAGCTGAGCTGAATTAGTGTCTCCATTGCTGAGCTGCAAGTGTGTAATAGGTGCCCAGTAAGTGAAGAAGTTTGTTTGTGATCTGTTTGGGAATCCGGTAAAAATACACTGTCAACTTTCCATCTGGTTCATCATTGGAATGTTCTAGTAAAACTGATAATATTAGAGTGAAGGAGAATTCAAAAGTCATTTTTGTTTAGCTGTGGGAGTTAGACATTCTCTCCCCCATCTTCTCCCAAACCACATTTCTCTTCTTAGTAATCTTCCAGACTAGTTAATAGTGAGAATGACTTGCTTCCTCTGCTCAGGATGGGCAGTCAGCACCTGTTGTTTGACATAGAACAATCCAGGGTGGTTATCTTCCTTCTTTCCTCCCTCCCTCCTCCTTCCTTCCTTCTTTTCCTTCTTTTTTTCTCTCTCTGATTTTACTTTTTGTGCATAAAATAGAGACATAAATCATTTTTGAAGAGGGTACAATTAATGGTAATTGGTGGGGGCATGGCTGAAAAAATCTAATTTAAAATACATGATCCTCTCTTCCTTTTAACTCACTAATTGTGCTCCAGGTTTATAATTTTATTTGTTCCAAATTCCACAAATATTTGTGAAGCCTTTGTTTTAAGTTCCTGGGCTCAGTACAGTGGGATGAATCCAGCCACACAGAAATTTCAGTTTAGCTAAGAATATTGGCCATTGGAATTATATGATAAAGTTCTGTGTAAATTGATAGCCAACTTTAATATGAAATAAAAAAGGAGGAGAATAAATAAATATCAGTTACTCTGATTGTGGGCATGATATCAAAAGCTTATTACACATTTCAGTTATCTCCCCAAAACCATACAAGGTAATCAGTGTTCTTCTCACATTATAAATGAGGTAATGGAAGGTCAAAGACATTGAGTAATTCATTATGTAGTAGTATATTGGTTGCAAAGCTAAGATCTGGGTGACATAACTAATATTTGGAAATTCAGCTGTAATTAGAACCCAGCACTGCATCTGACAACCCTCAGATTCTGCCCTATTCATCTGTACAGAAAGGCAGCTATAACAGGCAAAGTGCTGTGTAGACAGCCATCTGTGGGGTCCAGGCCGGTGTGAGAGACTCCGAAGGATGCAACATGGAGATCCATTACTCAACACAACAAGTAGCAGTGATCATCCAGCCTTTCAGTGGTCAACCATTCTTTGTTTGAAATGACACCAGCCTGGCCATGAATACCAGTGTAGCCATGGCTGTCCATGGCAAGGTTGTAAGTCACCTTTTCTTCTAAAATTGTCAAAAGTGAGAATAAAAGAATAATTGATGCTGCTTTTCTCCTGGATAATCTCATCCCCTTGGCCAGCAGGGAGCGCTTCACATGCTCTCATGCCATCTCTCTATATAAAAGCCCAATGACTCCTGTCTGGTTTGGCTCAGTGGATGGAGCATTGGCCTGTGGACTGAAGGGTCCGGATTCGATTCTGGTCAAGGGCCCATGCCTGGGTTGTGGGTTCGATCCTCAGTGGGGGGCATGCAGGAGGCAACCAATCATCTCTTTCATCATTGATGTTTCTGTCCCTCTCACTTCCTCTCTGAAATCAATAAAAATATATGAAAAAAATAATAATAGAAGCCCAGAATGGCAGAATGGCCAGAACAACCAGAACAACTGGTGGTATGACATGCACTGTGGCGGCCAACCAGCCTGATCCAGGACCTGATCAGCTCCCTCTCCCCAGCCGGCCCCGCCCCTGATCAGCCCCTAAACCCCAATTGGGGTGGGGCTGGCTGGCCAACCTCCCATGGATCCTACCCCCTGCTGGCCTGGCTTGATAGGCCCCCATCGGGGCAGGCTGGGTGGACCCCACCTGTGCACAAATTCATGTACCAGGCCTCTAGTCTTATTTATAAACCACTGCATCAATCAACAGTGTATCAGAAGGGATTGAGTGAGTGAGTATGTGCCAGGCACGATGCTTGCTTTCTTGTATATATCATCTCATTTCTTCCTCACAGCACCATTTTGAGATTGATAGCATTTTTCTTATTTTAAAGTTGAAAAGACTGAAATTCAGAGAAGGAAAATGACTTGCTCAACTTGCCCAGTGGTGGTGCAGGATTGTCATTAAGATCTGGATCATTACCAGGGGCCTGCTCTCTCCTGGAATAGAGAAACTAATTCATACCTGCATCTCATCTGAGATCCTGTTCCAAACAGCCGGTATCCAGGAATGTTTCTTTTGATATGAAATACTTCTCTTTAAATATCTGGAAAACTGATACCAACTAATCCAGACATTCAAATAATTGAAATGATTCTTCTATATCCCAACTTTAGACGAGACAAAAGAGAGGCAAACCACTTAGTTTAGAAATTTAGACAAAGTATTAACTTCTTGGATGTACATTTATCTCAGTACAATTTTTTGTTGTTGTTGTTAATTCTCACCCGATTTTTAGGGAGAGTGGAAGAGAGAGGGAAAGACAGGGAGAAACATTTATGTGAGAGAAACACATCAACTGGTTGCTCCTGCATGAGTCCTGACCAGGGCCTAGGCCAGGGAGGAGCCTGCAACCAAGGTACATGCCCTTGACCTGAATCAAATCCAGGACCCTTTGGTCCACAGGCTGACACTCTTTCCACTGAGCCAAACTGGCAAGGGCTGGTAAAATTTTTCAGGTCAATAATATGTACCTTCTAACTTATTGAACTATATCAAAGTTTACAATGGTGACCTAGAGTTGTGGCAAGGATCTAAATTATTAAAGACAACCAAAGAAGGGCATAAAAGAAAGAGAACTGATTTTGAAAGTCTCAAGAACATAAGCTTGACCCCTTGCAGCCACATAGGGCATGTGTCTAGACAAACTGATCACCCTCCCTTCAGTTTCATAAGCTGAAAGGCAGATACATGTAATAACTCAAAAAGTTGTTGTGAGACTTGGAAGAGGTAGCAGGAGTGTAAATTGCCTAGCCCAGGGGTTTTTACCTCAGTAAATCCTAGTTTTCCTCATAAGGCAAACAAGTAATTTTCAACCACAAGTAAAACAATGTGGAACTGGTCATTTAGTAATTGTTTCCATTTTTACCATTAGTGCAGCATCTATGAAATGGGCCAAGAGAGCTGGGGAGACTCAGCCCATTTGCATAGGCAGAAAGGCTCTGAAAGTGGGCACATCCTGTCAATCAGCTCTCTGCCTCCTACATTCTTCTTGCTTCTATCACTGTAGGTTCTCACAATGACATGCCATATATTGAACAACAAAAATGTAGAGGTTTGAGCAACCCACAGTAGAATTAATCAGTTTATTACTTGAATTCATCAACCCAATTTTCTTTAAGCAAACTTAGCAAAGGGGAGCAAATTAGGTAGGATCCTGCTCAATTCTCTATGCCTTTTGCACTACTGTTGTATTCTTCTACTTTCTACCCAAATAGCTTAATCACCTTTAGAGATGTTTTGTCCAACCTCCTATGTATTTAGATCAGCAATTTTCAACCTCCGGGCACACATAAACTAATTACAAAAATTCTGTGGCACACCAAAATTATATTATACTAGAGTTCCTACACCAGTGGAGCATCTCGGCCTAGCCTGCAGGATCGAGCTGAAACCGGCTCTCCGACGTCCACCAAGGGGTCCCAGATTGCGAGAGGGCACAGGCCAAGCCGAGAGACCCCACTGGTGCACAATCAGGGCTGGGGAGAGATGCGGGAGGTTGGCCAGCCAGGGAGGAACAGCAGGAGGGCTCCAGGGTGTGTCTGGCCTGTCTCGCTCAGTCCCGATCGATCGGCCAGACCCCAGCAGCAAGCTAACCTACCAGTCAGAGAATCTGCCCCCTGGTGGTCAGTGCATATCATAGCGAGCAGTTGAGTGGCCTTAGCATATTATGCTTTGATTGATGGAACGGCCAACGGGTCGACCGGACACTTAGCATATTAGGCTTTTATTATATAGGACATTTTTTCAATCTGACGAAAAATAGGTATAATTTTGATTGAGTAAAAGTAATAATAATAGGAATTATATACCTTTTTTGCTCTAAAGTGACTTTTAAAAAGTGAGGTGCCTATACTTGTACATAAGAATTTCTGGAGGAAGAAAAAATGGCGGAGGCTTAGACGGACGTGTTGGTGCTTTGTCCCGGACCAGATAAGGGCGAGCAGCTGAAACGGGTAGCATACAGCCCGAACAAGCAGAGGAGATTCAGCTGAGAGACAGTCTGCAGCCAGGAAAGACAGAGAGCTCCTAGAAAATGGGGATGGTTAGAGATTGAGGCTGAAACCTCCCCCTGGGCGCCAGCTCAGC
>NW_005355083.1:0-1301 GCF_000412655.1 Myotis brandtii
AGAGGCCCAGTGCACAAATTTGTGCATGGTGGGGTCCGGCCACCTGCCCCAATGGGGGCCAATCAGGGCTGGGCCAGTGGGGGGAGGGGCTGCAGGCAGTTGTGGGGGGAGTGCTGATTGGGGTCCCCATCAGGCCGGTTGGCCACCACAGTGCACGTCATAGTGACCGGTTGTTCCGGTCATTCTGGTAGTTCCATCGTTCCAGTTGCTTGGCCTTTATATATAGATAAGGAACATTATGCTATAGCCATGGGGAGTCACCAAAGGGTCTTAAGCAAGGGAGACCTAACCAGGCTTCAGAAAAGTCCCTCTGAAGGGGAAAGTGATAGACAGATTGGGGCAGGTGAGTCTGGGAAGTGGAAGATCAGAATAGGAGATACAGCAGTAGGCCAAGAGAGCATAATAAAGCCCAGAACTAGGACAATAGTCATGGTGATGGAGAGGAGTAGGTATAGGAGATGGTACAGGAAAAGAAATCAACAGTATTTTATAACCTCTGGGTGTGAAAGCTGAGAGAGAGGGAGGAGTCTCAGGTGATCCTTGAGTTTCAGGCATGGCTGATTGGGTGGATGGTAATATAATGTTCCTGCCACATCTAAAGCACAGAAAGAGGACTGGGAAGGCAGAAAATAAATTCATTGAGTATAAAATGCCTGGGAAACATATATACAAGTGGAACTTCCCACTGGGCTAGAGAAATGAATATGGAAAACCTCAGCCTAATGTTAGTAGGTAGAGCCAGGGTTGTGAATGAGGTTGTGGGGGAAGGCCTCAGAGAGGGAAGGTGGAATCCCAAGGAACCAAACCTATATTTCTGGTGTGGACTGAGGAGCTAGAACCAGCAAAGGAGACAAGGATTCTAGCAAATGGTTCCTACCATATAAGGAAAATCATAATCTCCCACTCATACATAATTGTCCTTTTTCAGGCATTTTCATGGTGTTCTGGCATATTCTTACCAGGCTGCTTGTAATTCTGAGAAGTTGCCTGACATCTTTTAAATAACTTAGTCCAGCTCTTGGCAAATTCTCCATAAGTTGCTAAGGCCTTTATTGCTTACTAGAGGCCTGATGCACGAAGATTTGTGCAAGAATGGTCCTTCCTTCCCCTGGCTGCCGGCACCACCTTTTTTCTGGCCGGAGCTGCCTTTCTGCCTTCCCATGCTGCCCAAAGGCCCAGAGCGGCTGGGGCAGTGTGGAATGCCTGTGTTGTCGCCATGGCAACAATACAAGTGTCCCACCCTGCCCCCAGCCGCTCAGTGCCTACTTTGTTGGGTTAATTTGCATACTCACTCCTGATTG
>NW_005355084.1:0-885 GCF_000412655.1 Myotis brandtii
ATGTAATACTTTCAACAATAAAGATTTTAAAAATAATTTAAAAATTAAGTGATTTGAAAGAGACAGAGAAGAATAAAATAAAAGAGCCCTTCTCCCCAAATCAGTGATATTGTAATTTCTAGGGTCAGATGACTTCACTTAACTAGGGCAGGGGAGAGGACTGGAAGAGAGGGGAGGGGAGGAGTGGGGCGGAGAGAGGAAGGCTCCCTTTGAAACTGCCCCTTCAGGCTGTGGTCCCTGGCCACTTCATGGCCTCCTTTTGGACAGGCACTTCCAGTGTCAGGTTTTCAAATTCAGTGAGAAGGGAGCCTGTTTCTTAATCTGGCAATAAAAGATGTAATTAATTAAGATTACAGATAAGCTCAAAATAGATTTTGTTGTTGTTGTTAATCCTCAGCTGAGGATATTTTTTCATTGATTTTTAGAGAGAGTGGAAGGGAGGGGGAGAGAGAGAGAGAAACATTGATGTGAGAGAGACACATGGATTCGTTGCCTCCTGCACACCCCCAATCAGGGCCGGGGAACCTGCAACTAAGGTACACACTCTTGACTGAAATCAAACCTGGGACCCTTCAGTCAGCAGGCCAATACTCTAGCCACTGACCCAAACCGGCTAGGGTTCAAAATAGATTTTCTGAATATAAATACTCACAGGTACAATTGTACACATTTCAGGTTTATTCATTAGTCTCTTCACTAGCTCTTTGTAGTCTCCCTCCCTCCCCCAGCTCTACTGAGATATAATTGGCAGGTAACATTGTGTAAGTATAAGGTGTACAATGTGTTGGTTTTATAGACATATTTTGCAAAATGATGATCACCGTAGAGTTAATTGACACCTCCATCATATCACATAATTGCCATGGTTTTATGGTGAGAACTTTT
>NW_005355085.1:0-517 GCF_000412655.1 Myotis brandtii
AGTCCGCAGGCTGACATTCTATCCACTGAGCCAAACCAGCTGGGGCTATATGTTGCATTTTAAATGAGTACAATGCATGTGATTGGCTGTGTAACAGCTCTTCTTCATAGAACCCATTTCTAAGATCTGTCCTCAGCTTACAGACATCAAAACTATACTTGGTAGAGCTCTAAATACTAATCAGACTAAGACTGTCCAAATTCAGAGAGCTAATGCTTAAACCTGGATGTCAAGGCAACAATTTGCAATGGGGGATATTTCTATTAATTTACCTGAGATGCATGTATCTTGGTGATATGGCTCAGATGATTTAGGGAGCATTTGCTGAACCATGGTATCTACTGTGTTGTAACTTGCCAGCAGTTAACAAGAAAGACTAAATAAATATTCCATTCCCATTTTCACTACCTTAAGTGTTTGGTATTTTCCCCTTTTTTAAAAATTTAAATTATTCTTTATTTAAAGTATTACACATGTCTTCTTTTCCCCCATTGACTTCTCCCCGGCCATTCCCACC
>NW_005355086.1:0-203 GCF_000412655.1 Myotis brandtii
ATTAAGTATCACTCCAGGGTGGTGACAGGGCCTGTGTTCCACTTAGGGGAAGCCGAGTGTTGGCTTGTCAGCACCAGGTCTGCGGTGATGTTTCTTTTTAGATGGCCTGCAACACCAGGTCTGCGGTGATGTTTCTTTTTAGATGGCCTGTGCGCGTCATGGCAGTTCCTGCACTGAGTGTCTGCCCCCTGATGGTCAGTGTG
>NW_005355087.1:0-516 GCF_000412655.1 Myotis brandtii
CCCTAACCCTAACCCTAACAATTTCCTGGAAAGTGCCATAACCCTAAGCCTAACCCTAAAACTAACCGTAACCCTAACACTAACCCTAACCCTAACCCTAACCCTAAAATTAACCCTAAACCTAACCCTAACCCTAACACTATCCTGGTAAGTGCCATAACCCTATCCCTAACCATAACCCTAACCCTAACCCTAACACTATCCTGGGAAGTTCCATATCCCCAACCTGAACCCGAACCCTAACCATTACCCTAACCCTAACCCAAACCCTAACAATAAACCTATCCTGGGAAGTGCCATAACCCTAACCCTAACCATAACCCTAACCCTAACCCTAACACTATCCTGGGAAGTTCCATATCCCCAACCCGAACCCGAACCCTAACCGTTACCCTAACCCTAACCCAAACCCTAACCCTAAGCCTATCCTGTGAAGTGCCATAACCCTAACCCTAACCATAACCCTAACCCTAACCCTAACACTATCCTGGGAAGTTCCATATCCCCAACCCGAAC
>NW_005355087.1:584-45323 GCF_000412655.1 Myotis brandtii
CCCTATCCCTAACCATAACCCTAACCCTAACCCTAACCCTAACCCTAACCCTCATCCTTTCCTGGGAGATCCCATAACTCTAACACTAACCCTAACACTATCCTGTTAAGAGCCCTAACCCTAACCCTAACCCTAACTCTAGCTTGAAAGCTAAGCTTCCAGCCAGCCTCCATGTGTAACTTGGTTGCCTGGGGTTTGTGTCCAGCCTGCAAACAGCCCTCATTCCTTCCCTCAAGCTGGTCACACCCTCATGGGTTGAGGGTTTCCGCTGGATGATTGGCCAGCCTGTAAACAGCCACTTACCCTGGCTGGCCTCACCCTCATGGGGTGAGTGTCCACACTGGGTGGCTCGGCAGCCTGCAAATAGCCATCAGCCCCTCACCCAGACTGGCCATGCACCCCAGCAGGACCCCCCACCCTGAAGGGTGTGTGATCAGCCTGAAAACCGCCCTCAGCACCTCACCCAGGCTGGCTAGGTACCCCAGCAGGGACCCCCACCCTGAAGGGGTTGTGCCCAGCCTGAAAACATCCCTCAGCCCCTCACCTAGGCTGGCCATGCACCCCAGCGGGGACTCCCACCTGAAGGTGTGGCCAGCCTGGAAACAGCCATCAGCCCCCTCACCCGGGCTGGCCAAGTTCCCCAGCAGGGACCCCCACTCTTAAGGAGGTGTGGCCAGCCTGAAAACTATCCTCAGCCCCTCACCCAGGCTAGCCATTCACCCCATTGATGACCCCCACACTGAAGGGGCTTTGGCCAGCCTGCAAACAGCCATCAGCCTCTCACCCAGCCTGGCCACGCCCTCATGGGGTGACGGTCCCTGCTGGGGGGCTTGGCCAGCCTGCGTGAGGGGCTGATCGCTGTTTGCAGGCTGGCCAAGCCCCCCACGGGGACCCCCCACCTTGATCTGGGACTTCCTTCAGGGCAAACCAGCCAGTCCCCACCCATGCACCAGGCCTCTATCCTATATAATAAAAGGGTAATATGCAAATTGACTCTAACAGCAGAATGTCTGGGAATGACTGGTCACTATGACGCACACTGACCACCAGGAGGCAGACGCTCAATGCAAGAGCTGCCCCCTGGTGGTCTGTGCGCTCCCACAGGGGGAGCTCTGCTCAGCCACAAGCCAGGCTGATGGTTGCCTGTACAGAGGTGGTGGTGGGAGCCTCTCCTCCCTTCTCAGCAGCGCTAAGGTTGTTCGACTGCAGCTTAGGCCTGCTCCCCACTGGCAAGTGGACATACCCCGAGGGCTCCCAGGCTGCCAGAGGGATGTCTGACAGGCCAGGCTGAGGGACCTTCCCCACAGAGTGCACAAATTTTTGTGCACCGGGCCTCTGGTATATAAATACTATGTTTATAATTTGTTCATGATATATAATATATACTAAATCTAACATCATAATAGCTACCCTTGTGGCAAACATATTATGTGCCAAATAATGCATTAGTATCTAACATATTTTTGTTTTCTTAATCCTTCAGTCATCTCTATGAGGAATGAGTTAGTATTTTATGAATGAGGAAATCAAGAGCCATTACAGTTAAGTAACTTACCAAAAGTTTCTTCAGCATAGAAGAAATAGAATTAGGATATGACCTCATATCTCTCTAAGTTCAAAGTGTTTGTCCTGTCTTTTATCCTGCCCAGTTATTTTCTCCTAGTACGAACTCAACAAGTATTTGTTGACTAAATGGATAAATAGATGTCTACCAATAATCCATCCTTATAACTTCTTTTTAGGGAAGGAAACACATAGACACAAAGAGTTTCTTTAGCATCGATAGCTAATGCAGCTTTGTCTTCCTGGCCGACCGCTTCCTCAGTGTCAGCCGAAGTGCCAGTTTTACCTCAGCCACATAAAGCACATGAATATATTGGACTGGGGCCAGCATAGTGACAAGATCTCTTACATCAGACGCCCCTGGAGTAGACTGATCTTGAATGTGCTTAGGGAACCAGCAAAGGAGCATTACCAAAAAATAATTTTATAGAAAATTTTGATTCAGCATTTTATATTATTTAAAATTAATTATCATAATAATGACTGAACTTTGTTGAGCAGTTACAATTTTTATGTTATGGGTTGGTGGTCTTTTTACCAGTACTTTTAATTCCAAGTGGTATGGGATTAGAGTGGGAGAGTCAAGAGGTAGTACATATACCATGACCATGTTAATGCTTTAGATCTCTCATATTTCTAGCACAGCCCTCTTCTGCTTACCTAATATGCAAATTCCTATGTATGACTCCAGACCTAGTGAATCAAAATCTGTGGGGCCTGGAACCTAAGAGGCCTCAGAAGACTCTGATGCATACTGACATAGGACTGCCCAGTAAACCAAACATCAGGCACTTTGGTGGTAGCCAACCCTCTGTCTAAGCATTCTAATAGCACTGTGAATTGGAAGGAGAAGTCACCATTTGTAATCATCATAGTTAAGATTGGTTCAGGCAGAATCATCCTGTGGATGATAAATTGAGACAGAGATAGATGGATGTTGGATGAAGAGCATAATAATCGCACAGTCTCCAAGTGTCTCCCCAAAGACTGCTTATAACAGTGGTTCTCAACCTTCCTAATTCCTCGACCCTTTAATACAGTTCCCCATGTTGTGGTGACCCCCAACCATAAAATTATTTGTGTTGCTATTTTATAACTGTAATTTTGCTACTGTTATGAATCGTAATGTAAATATCTGATATGCAGTATGTATTTTCATTGTTACAAATTGAACATAATTAAAGCATAGTGATTAATCACAAAAACAATATGTAATTATATATGTGTTTTCCGATGGTCTTAGGCGACCCCTGTGAAAGGGTCGTTCGATCCCCAAAGGGGTTGCAACCTACAGGTTGGCGACCCACAGGTTGAGAACCGCTAGCTTATAAGTTACAATGGGGAAATCTTTAACCATACTCTGAAGAAACTAGCATCCTGACCAGGTGCTTAAAATTGGCATCACCAAAAAAATGCAAGTGGGCAGGTGTGCCTCTGAATGAGATACTGTGAGAAAGACAAACAAATACTCTGTAGTGTTCTGACTGGTTGTGTTTAACCTGAATCTAATTATGTGGAAATATCAGACAAACTCAAAATGAGCTAGATCCTATAAAAGAGCTGGCCTATACTCTTCAAAAGAAAAATGCTGATGTATGGAAGACAAGGAAAGGCTGAGGAACTGTTTCAGAATAAGAGACTAAAGAGATATGACAACTATATGCAACATATTATCCTAGACTGAATCTTATACTGGAGGGAAAAATACTAAGAGGACATTATCAAGACAGCTGACAAAATTGGAATAGAGACTATAGATTAGGCAATAGTATCAATGTCAACATCAGTGGATTGTGTTACATAAGAGAAATATCTTTGATTTTAAGAAATATGCTTTGAAATAGTAAGGGATAATAAGACATGATGTGTGCAAACTATTCATGACTTCAGAAAATAATATATTACAAATGCATATATATGTGTGTATAACCTGCTACACACACACACTTAGATATTGGGGAGAGAATTATAACTGTGGCCAAAATATTTAAAATTAATAAATATGGGTAAAAGGAAAATGAGAGTTTTAGACACTATTCTTAAACAACTTCTCTGTAAATTTAAATTATTTTCCAATAAAAAGTTGTGTTTTTTTAAAGATACATTTCCCACCTCTGGGTAGATTTAACTTTTAAACATGTTTGAGAACAATTAGTTAAGTAATTTTGTTTAATATATTTTTATTAATTTCAGAGAGGAAGAGAGAGGGAGCAAGAGATAGAAACATCAATGATGAGAGAGAATCATTGATCAGCTGCCTCCTGCACGCCCCCCAACTGGGGATCAGGCCTGCAACCCAGGCATGTGCCCTAACCTGGGAATCCATCCCTGACCTCCTGGTTTGTAGGCGCCACACATCCAGGCTAGCTAAGTAATTTAAAGAGTAGTAAAAAAGATAAGGACTCTTCATGGTGACTGTTCATTAATTTTGTGACTCTGAAAACAAAGTGCTGAGTCACTCAGTATGTGTTTCTCCATTTGGAAATGACAGTCTTGATAACCATTTACCTGTGTATTACGGTGGTAGGCCGTGGAGTGAGGTAGAAAGAATTCTGTGAACTGCAAAATGTGGTTAATAGCACTGATCGTCTGTGTGACATGAGCAGGTCATTTCACCTGCCCAAGACTCCCTTTCTTCATTAGCAAATTAAGGAGATTAGATTAGAATATGTTGAAAGCCTCTTCATACCTACCTTCCTACAATTCTGAGTTTTAGTTTAAGAAATAAAATAAGAAATTCTAAGAATTAAGACCTATATCAACAGAATTAAAGAGTGGACCAAAGTTGAAGAAATTTTTTTTTCCTTACACATCTGTACAGTGTTAGCCTCTTAAGCAAATGGAAACTTGGACCACTTTTATAGAAAGACAAATTAATGTTTGCAAAGAAACAGAACAACTTTAAAACTTTCTCTCAGGATGCCCATGAATTTGGCGGCCCGATTGCATTTATGTTTCAAGAAGGAATGTAGTCAAAGGTCTCTGACCTTTACACTGAAACATTACTCTCCTACCCTCATATTCCTGCCACAGCCAATGAGTTATGGTTTTTACAATCAAATTAGATGATGTATTTTAGAGAAGTACAGTTGTGTCCCCATGGACCACACTCATAAAGATAGCAAGTTGTATCATTATCACTTCCCAAGAAAGATTGATTTTTCTGATTTTGCTTTCGGTTCTGAATGAGCCATACTTTATGTCAAGAAAGAATTGGGGAAATTATTTACTTCCTAACACAGACTAAAATAAAAGAGATCAGGGTAACTGCATTATAAATATTCTTTATTTAGAGTGGTAAATAATAAAAATAGAAGAAATAAAGGAAGGGAGGGAGACTGAGAGGGAGGGAAGGGGGAGGAAGAGAGGGAGGGAGGGAGGGAGGGAGGAAGGAAGGAAGGAAGGAAGGAAGGACCAGAAATTACAAGAAGTTTTCCACGATGAAGCCAATTTGTAAAATGCTACCTTATGTGTACTTGACTCCCACTAAACTTCTGAATAAGCGTTTGTAATATGGTACAGCAAGAAATAAAAAAAGATAATTTTGATTTTTTTATTAGATATACAATGAGATAAGATACAATAATATCATTTATCCAGTAAACAGATATTTAGTGTGTATCTACTCTTTGTCGAGCACATTCTGAATATATAGCAGTGAACTGGGCATACAAGGCACATTCTTTCATGGAGCTTAAATTATGGTGGAGGAAGATAGATATGAATGAAATATACATAAGTAAATAGTGATGTGATAAGGAGTATGAAGAGATTTAAAATCAACATATGACTGAGGGGTGGTTACTTTTGAATTCAGAGAAGGCTTCTTGGGGAACATAGATTTAAGCTATGATCTGAATAACCATGAAAAATAGTGGAGAGGAGCATTCCTGGGAGCTCGGAATATCCTGGGATCTTATCTGTCAGCAGCCAAGGTGCTTGTAGGAAATTCAAAGAAAACAGATCCAAGGAAAAGCGGCCTCCTGATCACCACACACTCTGTCTGAGGAACAGTTGCTGTGTGTAAAGCCTCCCTCCACCAGCCAGAAGAGCCACCACAGCTGTGAACAGCACCCATCAGAGGACCTGCTACCAATGGCGGAGCAGCTGCTACCACAACTGCCCAAGGAGCAACCACAGCCCGAGGAGCCACTGCCACCCAGGGAGCAACCACTGAACGACTCAATATCTATATACATTGGTGAGATCAAACATGGGTAGACAAAGAAACCCCCAAAGGAAAGAAAAGGAGGACTCGCCAGAAAAGCAGCTAAGTGATACAGAGGCATGCAACATGACAGAAAAAGAATTCAGAATAAGGGTCCTAGAATGCATACACCGGACGGAGGAAAAAGTCAACAACTTATTCAAGAAGCAAGAAGAAACAGATGAAAAAATCAACAGCTTATGCAAGAAGCAAGAAGAAACAGATGAAAAAATCAACAGCTTATGCAAGAAGCAAGAAGAAACAGATGAAAAAATCAACAGCTTATGCAAGAAGCAAGAAGAAACAGATGAAAAAATCAACAGCTTATGCAAGAAGCAAGAAGAAACAGATGAAAAAATCAACAGCTTATGCAAGAAGCAAGAAGAAACAGATGAAAAAATCAACAACTTAAGTAAGACGCAAGAAGAAATGAAGAGCGATATAGCTGCAATAAAAAACACCATTGAAAGCATCAACAGTAGACTAGGAGAAGCGGAGGACCGAATTAGTGAATTAGAAGACAAGGAAGCAAAACACACCCAAACTGTACTGCAATTGGAGAAAAAAATTAAAAGACAGGAGGAGAGCCTAAGGGAGCTTTGGGACAACATGAAGCGAAACAACATACGAATAATAGGGGTGCCAGAACAACAGAAAGAGGAACAAGGATTAGAAAACCTATTCAAAGAAATAATATCAGAAAACTTCCCTGAGGTGGGGAAGAAGAAAGTCACACAAGCACAGAGAGTCCCAAACAAGGTGAACCCGAAAAGACCCACACCAAGACACATCATAATTACCATGGCAAATGTTCAGGACAAAGAGAGAATCTTACAGGCTGCAAGAGAGAGACGGAAAGTTACATACAAGGGATCTCCCATTAGACTATCAAATGATTTCTCAACAGAAACACATCAGGCCAGAAAAGAATGGACGGAAATTTACAAAGTGATGCAAAGCAAAGGACTGAACCCAAGAATACTCTATCCAGCAAGGCTATCATTCAAATTTGAAGGGGAAATAAGAAGCTTCACAGACAAAAAAAGTCTAAGGGAGTTTATCACCACCAAGCCAGCAATGCAAGAAATGCTAAAGGGACTGGTGTAAAAAGAAGAAATAAAAAGCTCAGAAAGAAAACAGCCACACACACAAAAACAAATGGCTACAAACAAGTACCTTTCAATAATAACTTTAAACGTAAACGGACTAAATGCTCCAACCAAAAGACATCGAGTGGCTGAATGGATAAAAAAACATGACCCATACATCTGCTGTCTACAAGAGACCCACCTCATTAGAAGGGACTCACACAGACTGAAAGTGAAGGGATGGAAAAATATCTTTCACGCAAATGGAAAGGAAAAGAAAGCTGGGGTAGCAATACTTATATCAGACAAAATAGACCTCAAAGTGAAGGCCATAACAAGAGATAAGGAAGGCCACTTCATAATACTAAAGGGATCAATACAACAAGAAGATATAACCCTGGTAAACATATATGCACCCAATGCAGGAGCACCCAAATACATAAAAAAACTCCTGGAAGATATCAAAGGAGAGATCGACAACAATACAATCATAGTAGGGGACTTTAATACACCACTGACATCACTGGATAAGTCCTCTAGACAAACAATCAGCAAAGAAACAGCAATCCTAAATGACTCACTAGATCAGATGGACTTAATAGACATCTTCAGAACACTTCACCCCAAAGCCATGGAATATACATTCCTCTCAGGTGCTCATGGGACATATTCAAAAATAGACCACATATTGGGTCACAAGCAAAGTCTCCACAAATTCAAGAAGATTGAAATCATAAAAAGCTTCTTCTCAGACCACGATGGCATAATGTTAGAAATAAACTACAATAAAAACAACCCAAAATACTCAAACACTTGGAAGCTGAATAGCATGTTATTAAATATTGATTGGGTTACCAATGACATCAAAGAAGAAATTAAAAACATCCTGGACACTAATGACAATGAAAACACAACAATCCAAAACCTATGGGACACAATGAAAGCAGTCCTGAGAGGGAAGTTTATAGCTCTACAGGCCTATCTCAAAAAACAAGAAAAAATGGTAGTAAATCATCTAACTCTACAACTCAAAGAATTAGAAAGAGAGCAACAAGAAAACCCCAGAGTGAGCAGAAGGAAGGAGATAATAAAGATTAGAGCAGAAATAAATGACATAGAGACCAAAAAAACAATACAGAAAATCAATGAAACCAAGAGCTGGTTCTTTGAAAGGATAAACAAGATTGACAAACCTCTAGCCAGGCTCACCAAGAAGCAAAGAGAGAGGACCCAAATAAACCAAATCAGAAACGATAGAGGCGAAATAACAACAGACCCCACAGAAATACAAATGATTGTTAAAAAATACTATGGACAGCTCTACTCCAACAAACTAGACAACCTGGAGGAAATGGACAAATTCCTAGAAAAATACAACATTCCAAAACTCAATCAGGAAGAATCTAAAAACCTCAATAGGCCAATAACTATGGAAGAAATTGAAGCAGTCATCAAAAAGCTCCCAGCAAACAAAAGCCCAGGACCAGATGGCTTCTCAGGGGAGTTTTACCAAACTTTCAAGGAAGAACTAAAACCTATCCTCCTCAGACTACTACAAAAAATTCAGGAGGAAGGAACACTTCCAAGCTCATTCTATGAAGCCAGCATCACCCTAATACCAAAACCAGGTAAAGACAACACAATGAAAGAGAATTACAGGCCAATATCCCTCATGAACATAGATGCCAAAATCCTCAACAAAATCTTAGCAAATCGGATCCAACAGTACATCAGAAAGATCATACACCATGACCAAGTAGGATTTATCCCAGGAATGCAAGGATGGTACAACATCCGTAAATCAATAAACGTAATACATCACATAAACAAATTGAAAGAAAAAAACCACATGGTCATATCAATTGATGCAGAAAAAGCATTCGACAAAATCCAACACCCATTTTTGATAAAAACTCTCAGCAAGGTGGGAATAGAAGGATCATACCTCAACATAATAAAAGCCATATATGACAGGCCCACAGCCAACATCATACTCAATGGACAAAAACTAACACCATTTCCCCTAAGAACAGGAACAAGACAGGGATGCCCACTCTCACCACTCCTGTTCAACATAGTACTGGAAGTATTAGCCATTGCAATTAGGCAAGAAGAAGAAATAAAAGGCATCCAAATTGGAAAAGAGGAAGTAAAACTGTCCTTATTTGCAGACGACATGATATTATACATACAAAACCCTAGAGACTCCATCAAAAAACTACTAGACTTAATACATGAATTTGGCAATGTAGCAGGATACAAAATTAACCCCAAGAAATCTGAGGCATTTCTATACACCAATAGTGAACTTTCAGAAAGAGAGATTAGAAAAACAATCCCATTTACCATCGCACCAAAAAAATTAAGATACCTAGGAATAAACTTAACTAAAGAGGTAAAAGACCTCTACTCAGAAAACTACAGGACATTGAAAAAAGAGATAGAGGAAGACATAAAGAGATGGAAGAACATACCATGTTCTTGGATTGGTAGAATCAACATCATTAAAATGTCCATACTACCCAAAGCAATCTATAAATTCAACGCACTTCCCATTAAAATACCAATGGCCTACTTCAAAGATCTAGAACGAACTCTCCAAAAATTCATCTGGAATAAAAAAAGACCCCGAATAGCTGCAGCGATCCTGAGAAAGAACAAAGTAGGTGGGATCTCAATGCCAGATATCAAGCTGTATTACAAAGCCACTGTTCTCAAAACTGCCTGGTACTGGCACAAGAACAGACATATAGATCAGTGGAATAGAATAGAGAGTCCAGAAATTAGCCCGAACCAATATGCTCAATTAATATTTGACAAAGGAGGCAAGAACATACAATGGAGCCAAGATAGTCTCTTCAATAAATGGTGTTGGGAAAATTGGACAGATATATGCAAGAAAATGAAACTAGACCACCAACTTACACCATACACAAGAATAAACTCAAAATGGATAAAGGACTTAAATGTACGACAGGAAACCATAAAAATTCTAGAAGAATCCAAAGGCAACAAAATCTCAGACATATGCCAAAGCAATTTCTTCACTGATACAGCTCCTAGGGCAGTTGAAACTAAAGAGAAAATGAACAAATGGGACTACATCAAAATAAAAAGCTTCTGCACAGCAAAAGAAACCATCAACAAAACAACAAGAAAACCCACTGCGTGGGAAAACATATTTGCCAACGTCATATCTGATAAGGGCCTAATCTCCAAAATTTATAGGGAACTCATACAACTTAACAAAAAGAAGATAAACAATCCAATCAAAAAATGGGCAAAGGATCTAAATAGACACCTTTCAAAAGAGGACATTCAGAAAGCCAAGAGACATATGAAAACATGCTCAAAGTCACTAATCATCCGAGAGATGCAAATCAAAACAACAATGAGGTACCATCTCACACCTGTCAGAATGGCTATCATCAACAAATCAACAAACGTTGTAATACTTTAAGCAATAAAAAATAAAAATAAAATAAAAGAAAAAGAAAAAAAAATTTCATAATGAAAATAAAAATAGTGGAGAGACTATTCCAGCCCAACTATTGCAAAGGCAGAACAAAATGAAAGCCAGGTGGCTGGAACATAGTAGATAAGGGAAGAAAAACAAGTGATGAAATTTTAGAGGAAGCAGAGGCATAAGGGATTTGCATTCTATTCTAGGTGTTAGGGGCAGCCATTCGAAGGTTTAAAGGAGAACTTGGTGGGATCTGACTTTCATTTGAAAGGATGACTGAGACTGCTGTGCTGGAGGAAGTAATTGCAATTATCTAGACATGAGATCATGGGGTCTGGAGGAGGGTGTTGTCATAGATATGCAAAGAGGTGGACCTTTGAAAGAAAGAGTCTACAGGGTCTGATGATGGAATGGAAGATGTGGGTTAAGTGAAAGAAAGAAGGAAATGAAAAAAGCTTATAAATTTCTGTCCTGGCCAGTGGCATAGAGGTGGGGGCATGTACTGGAATGGAGAAGACTAGGAGAGGGGCAATTTGAGGAGATGGGAATTAAGAGATCTATTTGGGGCTTGTTAATTTTAAGATGCATACTAGGGTATTCCAAATAGATATGTCACAGATAATTGGGTATACAATCTGGAAGTTCTGGGAGTATATAAGGGCTAGAGTTTGTAACCCTGGGAGTTAAGAGCATATAACAGTATTTGAAGCTATAAGACTGGACAAATTACCTAAGGAGAGAATGTAGTTGGAGAAAAGAAGTGGCTCCAGCTCTTGGGTAGAACAGAAGAGCAAGAGCCAACCCAGAAGACTGACAATGGGTGTCCAGTGAAGTGATAGAAAAATCAGATGACCGTGGTATCAGAGAAGGTGGGTGAGGGTTCCATGAAAGAGAGTGTCCTCTAGAAAGATTGCTCATGATGACTTTCATGTTGCCATCCCAAGGTTGTCATCTGCCAGACCTCCAGAGCAGTCTAAATAGAATGAATGGAAGGGACTGAAGCCTCAAGAGAGTGGATTGGGAAGAGAATATGTGATGAAAAAAAGTGGAGACAGAATGTTAAAAAATGTTTCAGTCATTGTGCAGCATAGGCAACAGTGATAGGGAAGCAGCAGGAAGGAGAGGTGGAGGCAAGGGAGTTTGCTTGTTTGTTTTTCTTAAAAGAAAAGTGTTGCTAGATCAGTGTGTGCAATAACAGGATTAAGCAGAACAGGGGAGGTGATGTGGAAAGATGACTATTGCAAAAGCGCAGCCATTGAGAGGATGGAGAGGTGGGATCCAGATAAAAGACTTTAGTCTTGGAAAGAGTAGAGGGTTGTTCAAGGAGGCAGCTTATGTAATTACCTCATTTCTTCTCTTAATTTATGTGCCATTACATAAAGTCTCTCACTTGATTTTCACACGATTCTCTTGTATTTGATCATTCCAATTTCCAAAGGAGGGAAATGAAGTTTAGAGGGGTTGGACAATTTCTCCTACAACATACAGTTAATAAATAGTAAATCTAGAATTCAAACCTTCCTTGCAACTCCAAATGGAATGCTCTTTCCACTGCATAATCCCATGATGGAGCCTCTTTCTAATGCTCTCTCTGATGCAACGTGGCAAATGTTCACAGTGTACCAGGTACAAACAAGGACGGTTGCTTTGATACCATTATTCCCATTTGGTGACTCAGTGATCAGCAAATCGTTTGGCAATTTGGAATTTGAAATCCCTGGAACCCACTCATGTGGAAGTTTAATGTCCACATCAATTTTTTTCCTGAATTTAATGACTGCTGGAATATAACAGTGTCATACTTACACTTGCGACTAAAAATCTTATTTAAAAAACAACTAAAAACTAATGTTTTTCTCATATACTTGCTAAACATTAATGACCAATTTATTTTGTTACCATTTTAAAAGGAGTCCCACCCAATCAAACAGCAAAGTTACATAGCTAGCTATTAAAATAACAAAAAATATTAAGGTAGGGGAAGTACAAATCCCAATCAATGGTGGTCCAGTACACAGGAGTTTATTACCCTACAGTCCAAAATGTCCTGAGTTCTAGTCTTAAGTCTGGTAAACTCTCTCGGAGATCACCTTCAAGTTGTCTAATCTCTTGGTTTCCTCAGTAAAATGAGGGTAATGGTATTTAAGGAGAAGTGTTCTGAGAAACAAATGGGATAACCCAGTGAGATAACTTTGTACACTTGGAGTACCTGCTGGTTATTATTATTCTTATAACACTGCATCGTATGTTTCATTTTGTGTTTCTTAATGAGCATTGTGAGCCAATTTCACTCTTCCTTCTGGAAATAGTGCCTTATGGGTACCTGGAAGAAAGAAAAGAAAAATTGCCTGTGTAGGGACACCTCCCAGTTGGGCTCTTGTAACAAGTAAATCTCTTGAAACTGCATCAGCCCCTGTTCCCACTGAAGCATGTCCATTATTGCTACCACAGTGCTCACCTCAGCTACGCACTTATCCCATAACAAATGTGCACTGAGGGCCTCTTACACTCCAGGCCCTGAATGAACTTGACATCAGTGTAGAAAAAGGATTGTGATACATTTCAACCTCAGCAGTTCACAGTCTGAGAGTGTCTCCTCTGTATGAAGTTATTTATCTGTACGTCTCCCCTCCTCAACCTTCACCCATCTCCAACTGCGGGCTCTAGAGTGCCAAGACCCTTCTAATTCATTTTCCGTCTCCTTTGTAATATGTAGCACAATACATTGCTCAGAGTGGGTGTTCAATAAATAATTATTGGATTGAAGAAATATTTTGTAGGGTGTTTTTAAAATATCAAGGTGTACTAGTGGACTAACAAGCAAGATGTTTTTCCTTATAATGTCTCTCTGGTTACATTTAACAGCAAGTTAAAATTAGATCCTTTAAAAAAAAAAGAAAACCATGGCAACTGTGATGGTGAATGTTTCAGAGAGCACATTTTTAAAGGATTCTCTTTTTCTGAATTTCCCATGTTGGAGCTGCCTATTTCAATTGAAATTCCAATAAATAATCTGTGCTACTAATAGCCACATAGACCACTGATTGTATCTATGAGGCAATAGAAACTCCCACATAGAACAGAATGCTTGATGAAATGCTTGAAGAACAAAATAAATGTGTTGAAAATCCAGCAAATAGATTTTAAATGGTTACCCGCTGGAAATGATTGAACATTAACCTCTCTTTGTTTCTTGTACCTGTATTTATTATAAAACCCTGGAGATTGTTCTAATGTTTCATATCAATATTTGCTGGAGATCATTTTTTTTCCTCTGGGAGGAAATCAATTTTACAGTGCTGTCTTCTTAATTAAAGAATGGGCATTTTCACAGAATGTTATCAGTGAGTACTGTCTGATAGTTTTCTCTCAAAGTATTTTTATTGAAGTCATGATTAAAGTGTAACACAGTGCCTCAGAACACTGACTAATGTCATGTTAATCAACTTGACTACTAAAAGAAATGAAGAGGCTGATAGTTTAAATCTAGTATGTGCATTACTCATTTGAACTGTCAAAGAAGAAAATATATTTTATCCAGGACCAAATATAAAACAAACAAACAGAAATCTAGCAAAACACCTCAGAAACAACTTTTAAAAATTTACAGGTCATACCTTAAGGAAAATCCAATTTTGCTCCTCTTAAAATTTGTCAATTAGCCTTTGAGTCACAGCATCCATATTGATCCACATTCATTGAATGCCCACTCTATGCAAACCACTGAACTAATGTCAAGATAGGTAAAGCATATTTTTGCTTTTAGAGAGTTTATTGGAAGAAATAAGTCATTCATACATAACTGCAATGTATAAAATAAGTGCTTTAAATGCCATTGGTATTCTGAGGAAGGAGAGATGGATAACTTCTGGCTAGGTTTGGACAGGTGGAATGAGGTGGGAATATAAAGATGGAGAATTCTTAGTAGACAGACTGAAATGAGTATCTTTTGCAAGTAACAAGAATTTCAAATTGACTTCAGAGTAGTTTACAGAAGGAGTGCTAAATAAGTCTGGAAACACACATTGGGCTAGGCGGTGAAAGGCCTTGAATTCCAGATTATTTAAATGGAGTTTTATAATTTGTTTAAGAGCTGTAGGAGAGCAGATCTAAAACTCTCCTGTGAAACAGTTTTTATAAAGAACAGGCTCTAAATCTGAAGCTGAGGTTTGATTTGTAACCAACATTAAAAATATTGGTTGGGTATGGCCATGTTTTTTCAGCCTGCACGTCTACGCCACTTTTAGATAATAGGATATTTTTTCTAGGTTTTTACAGGGACATGAATTATTGTCTCTTGGACAAATTTGTATTAATTGACCTTCCAGGTGTTTGAAATGAAATATTTTCTTACGAATTTATTTTTTCTGAGTGCTCTATATACCATGTACACTTTGCCCTTCTCTATTATTGTTTTGTATATAAATATGCACTGAAAATCAAAATTATGATTTCTATATAGAGGTTTAAGGACTGATGCAGAAATATTCAGAAGCCTGTTTCATAAGACAAGAAAACATTCTTCCTTGTAAAGAGAAAAGGTGTGGGGAAGTGTGGGGGACATCTGGGAGGAAGAATGGTGTGGAGAAGTTTGAAGGAAAAATAGGCAGAAGATAGGAGGGAGGAAGGGAGGCAGAGAGAGCAAGAGAGAGATTTAGAGAGAGAGAACCTTCTAGCAGAAGTGGTTGTAAAGATAAGTTTATACATTTGTATGTGTTTAAGGAATGTGAAAGAGGGGTAAAAGAGATAGGTAATGCTAAAAATGTTGCTAAGTATAACCAATTACAGATAATCTGACACATTTTAGCCACTGGTGCTTGAAGTAGAGAGAGAGTTCAGAAAAGATACCTGGGACATATCATGAAAATTTTGGAATAGCTCACCCAGCAAAATTTCCTGTTTATATTTTTTGCAGTCTATTTTAAGAATGGATATGAATCAGAGATCCTTAAAATCAGGTATTTTAAGCTTTAAACAGTTTTCAAGAGCTTCACATTTCTTTGGCTTCACAGATAACATTGAACCAAGAAAGGGACATATCCTATATAATAAAGAGCTAATATGCAAATGTTTGTCACACCCTCATGCCCTCAAGCCCTTGCACCTTCGCACTGGAACTACTCAGATACTCAACACTGGGGAGAGAGGAATGGGGACCAGCCAGGCACAAATAGCTTGAGAGAGAGGAATGGGGACCAGCCAGGCTGTGGCCCGAGAGAGGGACAAGCTGCATGCCCTGTGGTCCCATGTGCCAGCGGCTGCGCCTGCAGCCCGGGAGAGGGGCAAGTTGCCCACCCCGAGGTCCCGGGCACCAGTGCCTGCAGCTGTGGCCCGGGCAAAGCCGCCCACCCATGGTCGGGTGAAGCTGGCCTGGGTCCTGGGTGACTGTGGCTGGCCAGGGGGAGAGAAGCCCGGGTCCCAGGTGTGGGGTGAGGCAGAGGTGGTTAGGGGTGATCAGGCCAGCAGGGGAGCAGTTAGGGGAGATCAGGCAGGCAGGCAGAGGGGTTAGGAGCCAGTAGTCCCAGATTGCAAGAGGCAGTCAGACATCCCCCGAGGGGTCCCAGATTGGAGAGGGTGCAGGCCAGGCTGAGGGACACCCCCTCCAAGCACGAATTTTGTGCACTGGGCCTCTAGTACATATATAATTTCTATAACATCAATCAGAATCAAGCTTTATTTGGAACTGTGTGGCATATAAATTTTACTCAAAACTGCATATGACACTTAAAAAAAAACATACAAGGCATGCATGGGGTGTTGGAGTTGTGCTACTTTCTTTTCTGCATGTCTGCTACTGAAAGAAACTTTTTGGTATAGATGCATATCCCAAGTGTCCATCCATGAGACATCTTAATTTAAGAACTGAAGCTAATTTTCACTCAACTCAAAGCATATATGGCACAAGAGCAAACATGATAGAGTGATGACCAAGACAGATTCTTCCTCACCACTCCAACTAGCCCCATTAATGGTACAAAAGATATATTGGATGCCAGCAATGATTCCAAGAGAGGAAAGAAAACAGGGTCTTGATCAAAGTAAAGCTCTGTGGATGGGACCTATGATTTTCAGCCATGGTGATCTCCTTAATTATTAAGCATAACACAGACTGCCAAAAATTTTATTCTGTTAGGTGTTTCACCCTGCAGAAACACAGCTCTAGTAAATCAGTATAAATCACTGGGGAAATATTATTCTAGTATTAAACTTTTGCAAATTAATATCCAAGATGGCTGTTGTTGGAATTATGGGAATTTGATCTCTCTAATACAATAATATTGACCTCACAGTAGATTTTTTGACATGTCTACATTTGAACTCAATCTTGTCTGGTGACAGAAATGTACAATTGTGGGGATGAGGAAAGTGCCTCAAAGGTTAGAGTCATATGTACTGTTTTGTTTCTTCCTTTACTCTTCTTAAGAATTACTGGGGAGAAGATCCAAGATGGCAGTAAAGTAGGTAGAAGTTACACTCACCTCCTTCCAGGACCATACAGGAATTACAACTAAATTATAGAACAATCAACCTGAATAATGAACTGATGACTAGCAGGACAGAAGTCTTATAACCAAGGATTTATAGAAGAAGTCACATTGAGACTGGTAGGAAGAGTGGAGATGTGAAGAGTCTGACCCTGCACCCATGTGCAGTGGTTGAGAATCTGGAGAGATATCACAGCTACAAAGCTCCTCCTGAGGAGCAAGGGGTCTCAATTCCATGCAGGCTCCCTAGTCCACAGCACCAGAGCTGGGAAAAGTAGCTCACACAACATCTGGCTGTGAAAATCACTGGGGATTCTGTCTGCCAGGGAAAGATGGGAGTTGCTAGAAATCCAGCCCCTTGTGTGTCAAGTGCAGACCCACCCCTGGGCCCCAAGCTGAATGAAACTTTAGAGACTGAACTATTTTTCCTGGGGCCCTTCTCCTGTCCCCTGCATGGAATTGGAGCTGTGCATCCTCAAAAGATAAAAATAAAAATTAATGAATTGCTAGGTATGACTTGTTTTACTTAGCATAGTACCCTCTAGGTCTGTTCATGTTGTCACAAATGGTAAGATTTCATTCTTTTTAAGAACTCAGTAATATTCCAATGTATATAGTACCACATCTTCTTTATCCAGTCATCTATTGATGGACACTTAGGTTGCTTTCTGTAGCTTAGCTATTGTAAATAGTGCTGCAGTGAACATAAGGATGCACATATATTTTTGAATTAGTGTTTTGGATTTCTTCAATAAATACCCTGAATTGGAATTGCTGGGTGGTAAGGTAATTCTGTTTCTAATTTTTTGAGGAACCTCCATACTGTTTTCCATAGTGTCTGCATCAACTTACAATCCCACCAACAGTGCACGAGGGTTCGCTCTTCTTCACATTCTTGCCAACACTTTGTTTGCTGACTTAATGATGATAGCAATTCTGACATGTGTGAGGTGATTTCTAATTGAAGCTTTAATTTTTATTTTCTCTGATGATTAGTTATGTTGAGCACCTTTTCATATATCTATTGGCCATCTGTGTATCCTCTTTAGAGAAATATCTATTTAGGTCCTCTCCTCATTTTTAATTGGGTTGTTTGCTTTTTTGGTGTTAAGTTGTATGAATTCTACATATTAACCCTTTATTTGATGTAACATTAGCAAATATCTTCTCCCATTCAGTAGGTTGTCTTTTCATTTTGTTGATGATTTCCTTTGTTGTACAAACACCTTTTAGTTTGATGCAGTCCCATTTGTTTATCACTTGTTTTCCTGGCAGAAAAGGACAAATACCATATCATTTTGCTTGTATGTGTAATCTACAAACCAAAAAAAAACAAAACAAAAAACCCCACAGATTTATATATACAAAAAATAAAATGATTGTTTTTAGATGGAAGGGGGGTTGGGAGGCTGAGTTGAAGGTTAATGGCATAAGAACAGCAACTTGTTAGTTATAAAATATTCATGGGAATACAAAGTACAGCATAGGGAATATAGTCAATAATATTATAATAACTGTATAGGGTCAGATGGGCAAAAACTCATTGGGGTAGACCACTTTGTAAGTTACATAAATGTCTAACCACTATCCCCTGAAACATAATACTGAATGTGAATTGTAATTGAAAAATAAAAAGAAACAAAAAAAATTACTGGGTCAAAATTCAGTGCATTTTAAATGATTTCTATAAGCAAACTGCTGTCTTTCAAGCAAACAAATAAAAATAATCAACAATATTAACATAATCATCAATCTTGAAAAGCTACTTAAGACTTTGATGTCAGGCACTGTCCTTGTGGTAAGTGAAAAGATGCAAGAATATTAGCTCTTTCTCATTGTAATCTTCTACTCAGCCCTTATTTCTTGCATTTTTCTCTTGTGTTTGTGTTCTGATGTAAGTCTGCTATTAGCTCTCCAACTCTATAGAGGAAGGAAGTACTCCCAGGCTAGGAGGTAGTGAGGGCAAGTTCCAGAGAGGAAATAGCAATCCAGATTCTGCTAGTGATCAACAACATGACTTGAATAAGCAACTTAAGCTCTCTATCCCTTAGATTCTTCGAAAAATGTGTTCCTTCTTCCTGTTTCTCCTACAGAGTAGTTTCCAGGACAGAATATGATAGATGAAAAAGTCTTTAAAAATAGGAACCAACCATACTATATAATCAGGTCTTAGGACTTTTATATTTTTAAACCTATCTATAGATAGTGTGCAGAAACCTTTGAATCAAAAGGCTGTTGGTTATTATATTTTTTGAACATTAGTGATTTATGAAAATGCTTTGTCTTCATAAAATATACACTATTGAAGTCATTGCTACAAAATATTAATACAGCAGAATCAAGATGAATATGCAGCTCCACATTAATGAGAGGTTGAAGGTCATATTCTTCTGCTTTCAAGTCAGGTCTGAATAATAGTTACCTTTAAAGTGGTTTAAACTTGAGATTTTCCTTACTAATAGAAGAAACAAATTAAAGAAACATTGTGCTTACAACATTTCTGAAAGCTTTTCAGAGTAAGCAGCTGTGGTTTCTTTAAACTCCCAAGTCTATTATACAGGTTAGCAGTATATTTTATAATGAGTTCTAGACCACCTGCCTTTCTCAGGAAATTAATATCGGGATTTTTTTTTAGTCTTCTTTGTCCTCAGTGGCTGTGTAAAAGGTTTTCCTATTTAGTGAGTTTTGGGTACCCCATAAACATGTTCATTCAATGTTGTTCAGCTATAAGTGAGTATTTTTTAAGACATTGTCTAAATGTGTGTTCAACAAATGCTTGGTGAATTTTGAGATTAAAACATGCACTTCCTTAGTAGAACAGCAGATGATGTACATACAGTTTTACTTTATGGTGAATAAATACCTATAATGAGTAAAACAGTATTTTAAATAAATTTGACTATAGTCTTAAACCATTGGAATTTCAAAATATTGTTTTAATTCTTTTTCTTCTTTTAACCCCTGTAGGAGTTTCAGGGGGGAAATCAATGGATTCAGGAAGCAGCAGGAGTTTGGAGAATACCGTTAAGTAGGGTCTATTCTGATTGGCTGGTTCCAAAGATAAACATAAGCAAGAAAATGTCCACTTCAGCAAACTCACCCAGCATCCTGGAAATACCACAAGAGATTAAGAAAAGCTGTGGCGACAAACAGGTGGAAACCACAGTCGACAGAATAAAAATAGCAAAGAGCATCAAAGAAAAACAAAGCAATGATTTAGAGAAACTGGCCTTTAAAAGGAAGGCAGAAGGTGAAGAAAAGCCAGCTGGAAGGAAGGAGGCAAAGATCATGGAACTTGACAGCCCATTGATCACCCTGCCTCTGCCTCACATCCCCTTAAAGAGCATCATGGATGTGGAGGTGAAGCTGGTCTATGTTGATGAAGAGGATGTGAGCTATGAGTTTGTAGAGTCCTTCACATCCACTGGGATTCAGCCAACATGCCAAGAGGCTGAAATAGTAGACCCTTTGCATGGACCTAATTTCAACTTTCTGCCTCAGATTGACAAATGGCTTCAAGTAGCCTTAAAGGATGCCAGCTTGTGCTACAGACAAAAGAAATATGCCGTGGCAGCAGGACAGTTCAGAACAGCACTGGAGGTATGGGATTAAAGATAGATTGGTGAGAGGAGGCTGTGAAATGAACAGGTGTGATTACATGGAGCAGCTCTGATCATACTGTAATGAATAGTGATCATGGGGTGAAAGTATTGAATGACATGAGGATTATGTGGTTTCCAGTTTACATAAAGCAAATAAGATATGCCTGCAAATTAAAATGCCTGTGTGCACTTGACATACCTCATGCATTTTCTCTGATAACAAACCTTGAATGAATGATAACATATAAAAAAGTGCAGTTGGTTTTGTAATTTATACTTATAAAAGCCATAACTTTTTAGTATAGTGGTTGTGGATAGAATATAGATTCTCTAGACATAGGTAGTTATTAAGTATATGAATTGTCCCCTTTTGATGTAGTCTTCATGAATAAATGTAGCCATCTTTATTTTTTAGTGTGGGCTAATAATTTATAGATGATACTTACTAAAAACAAAATGACACCATTTTACTTTATTATCAAACTGCACTTTCCTTCCTAGCCTAGTGAGCTTTGTGCAGGCAGGTAAGTCAGTCAATATCCTATATAATCCTATATAATAAAAGGCTAATATGCCAAGTGTCCCCACAGGCGGGAGTTTGACCAACCGGGAGTTAGACATGCACTGACCACCAGGGGGTGGTGGTGGCAGGCGGCCGGGGGAAGGGAGACCCCAGCCAGCAGTCATTAGGGATGCTACCCATGCACAAATTTTGTGCACCGAGCCTCTAGTGTTGTTATAAAAAAAATAGCCCATGGACTAAAATGAACTTGAGAATCACCACTAAAACACAAAATAGTGGTAGGAAAATTTGCTTCATCTCTTGACTCACTAATTCTATAAAAGGATCAAAGTGTATAACTAGAAGTCCCACTGGTCTGGCAATATGGGTAACCACATATTTCATTAACCACAAAAAATATCAATGCATTATCTGTATATGCCTGGTGGCCACTGGAGATATTATAAATGAGGCAAGACATGGTTTCTTTCCTTTAGTAGTCTGATGAGGGAGACAAACCAGTAAACAGTTCAGTAGAGGTGGCTTGAAGGAATAGAGCCTGATCTACCATGGGACAGAGGGCATGGTCAGGAGTCAAGTGTGAGATGTTTGTGATGGAGATTTAAAGAGTAAAGTATATCCAGTCTTACTTGCAGGTTAAAGTGACTACATCTACAATGAATTATTAATGGACAATACCAGACAATGGTGCCCCTAAATATTTAAAAAGAAACTCTAAGTGCAAAAAGAGAGGCCCGAAGAGAGATGAAAGGATGAGGTGGAGCACAAATAGATGCATCTGTAAATATTTCTGTCCATAAGGGGTTATCTACACAAAGAAGGGAAGAGGGATGTACTATGTATAAAGTGCCCAAATAATCAAGCTACCCACACAGCACTGAGAGCCCTGTGCTGAGAAAAGGATGTTAAAGAAAGACTTCAGAAAGACCCTTGGGCACTTCTGCTAGGGCCATTTTCAGCTGAAATATTTTTTTGTGGGGAGAACAGAGGGCACAGTTAAAGGTGCAGGTAGTCCTCGGGTTACATTGGACTCAATGTACGTCGTTTCGTGGTTACGTCGCCATCTCCCATTTATTTATTTTTTTAAAAGTTCCATCATTTTGACATATGTACCTATGTGCTTTATGTTTTTTATTATTTATTTACCACAAGTAAAGGTCAGGAATTATCTTTCTTTTAAATTTTTTACTGTTTCACTTCATTACTGCTGTGTATGTGCTCCATGTGAGTGACGTAGATGCTTATGTAGGTGGGTTCCGACTTAACGGCGAAAATCGCCTTACTTCGCTCTGTAGGAACAGATCTCCGATGTAACCTGAGGACCTACTGTATAAATAATCATTTTGTCGATGAAAAAAGAGAGGCATAAATAAGAAAGGATATAAACTTCCAATTAAGCCGAAGTAGACAGAAAAGCTATCTGCATTAACTGGAAGAAACTATCCAGTTTTTCTATAAAACCCGGTGTTCAAAATTGTAACATTTGAATCAGGTTTTAATGATCACAAAACATAATTGTACTAGAAAATGCTTGTGTTCTGACTCTCTCTTATGATACAGTCATTCTCTACCCTGACCCCTCATAACTCTCTCTCTCTCTGTTTCTCTCTCTCTGCCCACCCTCCGCACCCCCCCACCAAAGTTTTAGGAAAGTATTGGATGCTGACACTAATTACTGATAATTAACAAAGGTAATTATTTTGAGACCTAAGCTTAGCTTAGACATCTGGTCTAGCTTTTGTCTCATTATCTTGGGAGTTAACTTTGAAATCTTACCTAGAATGTCTCTGAATAAGCTAAAGCTACTAGGAATAGAAACAATTTTTAATTTCTTTAACCCTTTCTTCTCCTGATTTTAACTTCTCCTAAGTTAAACTTCTTCAATACTGAGTGTTCTCAGGTATCATTTAATCATCTCTCTCTTTTCCTTTGGTCCCAGCATGGCTTTGAGTAAGATAGGATGGATGACAAAGACCAAGGCATAATGATAAGAATCATACCTGAAAGAAAGATGCATCAATGACTATTTATTTGAGTGTAAGTTAGGATTAGGTTTGGCTGCAAGTGACAGAAAATCCAAAATAACAGTGTCTACTCTAAAGCAAGAGAGAAGTTCATTTTTCTTTCACATAAATGTAGTTAGAGAAGGGCAGGTATGGTGAGATCATCAGGGTGTCAGATTATATTCTTTAAGATGTGGCTTTGACCTCATGACCTAAAATGCCAGCCCCTATTGTTGTCATTGAATCCACAGTCTAGCCCAGTGATGGCGAACCTATGACACGCGTGTCAGAGGTGACACGCGAACTCATTTTTTGTTGATTTTTCTTTGTTAAATGGCATTTAAATATATAAAATAAATACCAAAAATATAAATCTTTGTTTTACTATGGTTGCAAATATGAAAAAATTTCTATATGTGACACGGCACCAGAGTTAAGTTAGGGTTTTTCAAAATGCTGACACGCCGAGCTCAAAAGGTTCGCCATCACTGGTCTAGCCAATCAAAAGGGGGAAAAGGAAGGACAGAGGCACGTTGTGTCTCTGTTAGCACACTTCACACAAGTTGCACACACCTTTTCCATTTTTTGTTTCATTGACCCAAATGGAAGAATGTGGCCATCCAAATCTACAAGAGAGACTGAAATATATTGTCTTCATTCCAGATGCTTCTAACATTCAGGTCCTATTACTGAGGAAGAAGGGTAGAACAGATAATACTGAGAGATAACTAGCAAGTTTCCATTACAATGCTTGCTACTTGTGAGGCATTGGAAAACATACAAATGTTTGCCAAATGGGTGTTATAAAGACAGCTGGTAGGACTATACAGAAACAGAAAAGTAAAAACCAGGAAAGGCCCTAGACATTTGTAAATATTTATTAATTGACATGATAATTTCCAGTGCATCTAATAATCCCTTTAGGAATATGATGCTTATGTGTTAGTTCCCCTGTGCTCTTGACAAAGTATTAAATCATTTTTATGATAATATTTTATAGTGATTAAGATGAAATGGTATGCAATGATTGAGAAGACAACAGCTTCCAAAATGCAGTCAACTTTAGTCTTTTGGGATTTCAGAACACAGGAGGCATTTATTAAATGTTCTTAATGAAACTTATTTTGCAATGTTTTCTTTTTACTGTATAAAGTTGAACCAGTTATGTAGGTAAGACTAATCCTGAGGTCTGTGACCAACTCATCAATCCTTGTTAAGTTTTATTCAAATCAGTCATTTGCTCTTGTGTTTGTATTCACATCAGGAGTCACACTAGCAGGGCAGAAGGTATAAGCTGAAGGTAAAAATTCATATTAAATTAAATTTTTATGCCTAGATGCTATTCCCTGTAATTTTTTAGAGGAGAAGTATCTATCAATCCCCAGAGGGAAAGTAGGGGAGGGAGGGGGTAAAGGGGAGAGATCAACCAAAGGACTTGTATGCATGCATATAAGCTAAACCAATGGACATGGACAACAGGGGGATGAGTGTGGGGGGGGGGGGGGGGAGGTTGGGGTTAATGGGAAATGAGGACACATTTGTAATACCTTAACCAATAAAGAAATTAAAAAAAATAGTAGGGGCTCTCTAGAAGGAAATATATAAGACACTGGCCCCATATGGTTGTATTTGCATAGTAGACAATACACACTATCAATATATTGCTTAGCTGTTAGTAAAAAATGTAAGAAAAAAACTAATTAATAAACAATCTAGCTTCCCTTTCATAGGAAGAAGAAGAATTATTAATAAAGACCTATAAGAAAACTTGAAGGTTTGGGAATGTACTAATCAGGTTTTTCTTGTCACTTACAGGAAAAACACTCATTATAAAAGGTTCTTCTAAGTTTGTGGCGTGCAACCTAAACAATATCATCATTTCAATCTTACTCATAGGATCTTAGTAATTAAGAGGCTTCCACCTTTTGAATTAGAATTAAATCTATACACACTCTTCAAAATTCACAGCCTCAAACAATCCCATTGATCCAGATTATCCTTTACCAAATAGAACTTTCAATTCTTATTTAATCACAAGGAACCCCTTAAAGCAGTGGTCGCTAACCAGTGGTCCGTGAAGTCCGAGAGGTTGACCACTGGTTTAAGGAAACCTTTGGAGCAGCAGTCGCCGACTGGTTGTCCATGGACCACTGATGGTCCGTGAGGTCCGAAAGGTTGGCGACCGCTGCCTTAAAGTATTGATCTTTAAAAAAAAATATTTTGGTGCTTCAGTCACTGATCTGTGAAGTTAGAATAATAACTCACATTTATGGAGCTCTGTCTACAGGTCAGATGTCACTGTATTTTACATTCTGGGAATGTTTACATTTATTATTCCACTAGAGGCCCGGTGCATGGATTCGTGCACCGTTGGGGTCCCTCGGCCTGGCCTGCACCCTCTCGCAGTCCAGGATCCCTTGGGGGATGTCGAACTGCCAGTTTCAGCCTTATCCCCGCAGGCCAGGCTGAGGAACCCCACCACTACATGAATCTGTGCACCGGGCCTCTAGTATGCATATAAGATCTTTGGTTAATTTCTTCCTGCTCTCCCCTCTCCCCTCTTCCCTCTGAGATTCATCAGTCTGTTCCATGTTTCCATGCCTGTGCATTGAGCATCTGCCCCCTGATGGTCAGTGCGCATCATAGCTACCAGTCGCTTAGGCTTTTATATATATAGATTTTATTCTCACAACAAGCTTATGAGATGGGACAATTATTCTTGTGTTACTAATGAGAAAACTAAGGAAGAGACAGGTTAAGGAACTCTCTCAAGGGTCAACAGCTAGAAGCAGTAGAGCCAGGAGCTAACCAGGGTTATGTGGCTCAGAGCTCACCAGCTCAGCCACTATGCCTGTGCCACTCTAAGCGTGACTTTGTTGGAAAAACAGAATTTTGGACTGGGCCCTACCTGCAGAATCAGGATCTGCATTATAACAAGATCCCAAGTGGTCTCTGTGCACATTGCAGTTTGAGGAGCATGGCACTCTGTAATATGCCAACATGGAACAGATTTGCCCTCCAATTAAAACTTTGCAGCTGGGTCCCTCATTTAAAATGCTCTATGCCCCTCACTAATTTCTGAGGAAATAATTCCCTCTTAGGCAGTTTTTTCTATATGCATGGTTTAGAATTTTGGGATTTCAAGGACCCATAATTTTTTTTTTTAATTTAAGGAGGAGGGCTGCTGTTGTATTTGTAGGAACATTACAAAAATTACCATCTATTAGCGTCATTATTTCATAATGAAAATATGGAGTAATTTAAGGCCAATGAGGTAAAAAGAAAATAGAAAGAGCATATTCTCCAAAAGAAGGATTTTGTAGATTCCATTTTAATTTGATGAAAAGTTGACTAAATTGTCTTTACTTTTTATTTCCCCTTGGAGATCAGTAAGGCATCAGTCTGAGAACCAGCTTGTGGGAATCACTGTTCTAGAACACATTCCCTTTATGGTAAACGTTAGGTATCCAGGACGAGTGAACCTGCACAGAGCCTTCTTATGAGATTACTTTCCAGAGTAATGGAATTTGGTATGAGGCAGGTCCATTTTGGAGCCCATCCAAGGGGGCTTATTTAATGAAGTAGCAAAGATATCTCATTACGGGGCAGCCTCACCTATAATTGCTCTGCTGAGAATAATTCGGTAGCAAATCTCTAGGGCATGAAAATGTGGACATCCCAGAAAGCTTAATTTAAATGGATTCTAACACAGATAGTTCTTAGTGCAACATGATCAAGAAATCAAGAGCTCACCAAATTTTCTGAGTCCCTGAGCTGTCTTTTTACCCCTCTGTGGCTTTGCATGTGGATTCAGTATGCACTTCTTAAGTCCTGCTGGGGTCCAGGCCCTTTTCTTCAGATAAGCATCACAGTAACCCTCAAAGACAGTACCCCCCTTTTACAGAAAAAGAAACTGATGCTCTAAAATGTCTTTTTTTAAAGCAACAACTTAAAGTGCCACAGCTAGTTTGTGGCAAGGCTGAGACTAAATTGAGGTGCCCGTTCACATCTAGAATTCTTACATTATTACTCTTCATACATTAAAGTGTGTAATAATTGCATCGGAATATTGTTAAATATGCAGATTCTTATGGGTTAGGTCTGTGATGGGAAATCAGATACCTCATTCCAAATAACCTCCCAAAATATGCCCATGCTACTAGTCCAGGGATGACTCTGAGTAGCAAGAATTTGTGTCACACCACTGCTAGGTTTGAAAATGCTTATCATGGCCCCTCTAGCAAGTTAGCAGTAAGTACTTCCATATAATAGTTAGCTCACTCAGCCCTGGGTGGCCACATGGGCCCAGAGCTGTGTTGGACAGAGCACAAAATTTTGCATTAGATTATCTGTGTTTCATGTGGCTTTGACTTTGAACAACTTGCTTAACCCCTCAGAACACCATTAAGTAGGAATGATAATAACTATTGCCCAACAGCAAGGATTGCTTGTTGAAAAGCAAGATGAACTCTAAATTAATGTACAAGTTGTCATTATACCCCATTTCTCTGTACAGTATTATTTAGAATAAAACTTTAGCACTCTCAAGGATTTTCCCCAATTCGTTGTTTATCGTCATTGTTTTAATCCATATCTGTTTTCCCCTTTGATTAATATTAAAAAGGTGTCATTTTTTAGATACTTGAAATTCAATCAGAGCAAAGGGTCAAAATAATGCATTGCTTTCTACTCTATCAATTATCTAAATCAAACACTATTTAGAACTATTAAGTGCTTTTGATAAAAATATAAGCTTTCATTTTAATGTACAAATTGTTGTGCTAGAAATAGTTCATTTTGTCTCAGTTGTCAGGTACAAAATTAAACATTTCAGATTTTAACTTGATTGTTTCCATCTTAGTTCTATCCAGGGACATCAGAACTAATAAGTTTTTAATGATAAACGTGATCATTTTAATGCTGGCAAACTTACATAGCAGAAAAATACAAAATGGATGTCTCTCATAACCTCAAAAATGAAATAGTAAAATTAGATCTATCCCTATAATTAAATACTACATAAAACAAATCTCTAGAAAAACAGGATTTGCCATTATAAGAAAAAAGTATATTGATACCACTAACATTTACCAGCTGTTTCAGCCTGACAGAGAGCTGGATGCAGGGGTTCCAGACATAAATAAAACCTGGCCCCTGCCCTCAAGGAGTCAGAGATTAGAGACAAGGAATGGTGTCACTGCCTGTGTCCCAGGACTTCATTTGCATTTCAGGTTACGTATATTTTTCTTTTTTAATTTAGTGTGTTGTTATCATTTACATCTCAAAATATTTTTTCTGAAATGTGTCCTTTAAGTGGACATTGAAAAGGACGTCTTACATATTTCACGGTGATTTCATTAACTCCAGTGACCATCATCCTGACCCCCGTGGAATCTAAAAGATTTAAGATACACAAAGGAGACTTGATTTTTGGTTAAAGAAACTTATTTAACAATATTTTTCAGGCTAAGTATTATTAAAAGGAGGTGGGAAATGGGAAGAATGTCTAAGGTGATTCCTCAATTTGATGGGCCCTTGTTACTATTGAGGCTTTCTACCCAAAGGACTGGGATCTGACTCATCTGACTCCCATTAAGCCCTCTCCCTGTCCTGCACTTGAGCAGTCATTGATTGACACAGAAAAAAAGCGCAATAATTCTTATGTGTGCTCAGCACCCATAACATGGGGGAGGAGGAGTTGCGGGGTTGGGTGTGGGAGAATCAAAAGTCGGGGAAGAGTGGACAAGGGGGGCCACTGAAGGTTACAAGGCAGGCACTGACTATCTCAAGTACTGAGTTGCCCATAGAGGTAAAGTGTGGGAGAGGGGTGACTGGAAGAATTTTCAAGAGATAAGACTATACACTATAATTTGTATCACTGTACAAATGAAAGAATTACATTTTATGAAACTCATAGATTCCTGACATAATTACAGTCACCTAGGAGAAGTATTAAATTTTACTAGTATGGAAGCCCAAATTTTCTCTCATAGAGTCTGATACAATTGTCTGGTGTTCAGACAATGACCATGCCTGGGGCACTGGTATTTTTAAGTTTCTAGGTCATTTTATGGAGCAGCTAACAGTTGAGAACTGCTAGCATAGAAGATGCTCATCACTTCCTTCTCTTTTAAAATCACCTACAACTGGTCTTATCCCACATATGCCTTTGTAAAGAGAATTAAGAGAATGAATACCTAAACATTCTAAAGCTATTAAAAATATCAAGAAAGCCAGAAGCAGAGGTGAAATTGGAAAGGGAAGAAGTGGGGCCCTGGCTGGGTAGCTCAGTTGGTAGGAACATCGTCCCAATATGCCAAGGTTGCAGGTTCGATGCAATCAAATGCATAAATAAGAGGAACAACAAAGCATTCTCTCTCTCTCTCTCTCTCTCTCTCTCTCTCTCTCTCTCTCTCTCTCAATAAAAATGTCTTTTAAAAACGAAAGGGAAGACGTGGGCACACTGTCCAAAATATTTACTGAGAGAATCCTTAGCTTAGAATTTTTAATTGAGTTGGAAGCAGTTTAGGAATTTGAGACTTGAAACCAAAAACTGGACAGACAACAGAGACAAATTAGAGAGGACTAAATAGGATTAAGGCAGAGCCTCTCTAAGGAGAGGGACCAGGAATCTATGACAGTAACAAGCTGCAAAGTTATATGATTTTCTACAATGTGTCTCTGAGAATCCAAAAGTTTGGAATGACTGGACTTGAGGTTTTAATGAGAAGGATGAGAGGGCAAAACTACAGGGTGTCCCCCAAAAAATTTATCGACACTTTAACAGCTGGTAGCTGTTAAATGAGAATGAAATGTATTTTAATAAACACTGCCTTTATACTTAATCAAAGTGTGTGTACACATTTTGGGGCACATTCTACACTGTCTTTAATGTAGAAAGAGTGGTTATAATGGTGGAATGTGGGTCTGGGCTGGGTAGGAAAGGACAGAAGAGAGTCATCGGACTGAGAGGACATGGCGCTTCAGGGAATAAAGGCTACAAGACTGAGTATAAGGAAGTGAATGAGCTGAAAGGCTAGGTTGGTCAAGAAGTAGTACTGGAGTATAAGATTTGAGATGTTAAATTCCATGGGATGTGGTTGCTAAATTAGAAAAAATTGATGAGTTACAGGGTTAAGAAAAACAGAAACGTGAGAGGCCAGGTTACTAGTGGATGACTGCCGAGTCCTGCACAGTGGATATCTGAAGTCACTCAGGACAATCCTGGGGCAAAGAGCAAAGAGGACCAATGTCTAGGTGTCAATGTTTAGTGAATGTGGGGAAACCTCAGAGGTCTGGTAAATGACACAGTTAGGGTAGAATAGCTAGATGACACAGTGTTCTGCAATAACGTGCTAAGGGGCAGGAAGGACAAAAACCTCCGTGTGACAGAGGCTATAAGGAATGTGGGCTTCTTGGAGGGTGAGCTTAAATTGAAGAATGTGGAGAGAATATTCAACCTCTTGATTAACTAAATGTGGTGATTGGTTTACCAGGACAATGGGAGGGATCATGCATGATAGTGGAAGCTGTGGAGGGCAGATTTCAGAGGGAGCCCACAATAGCAATGAAATTTTGGGAATGTCTTGTTTAAAGAAGGGTTGAAACATGCTTGGGGTGGCAAGTATCACTTTTCCCTCTGCTCCATCCTGACGGGTCAGTAGTCTAGCCCAGGTGAAGGTCATATGTCATCTACCTGGGCTCCGGCTTCTTGGAAAGCTCAGCAAGCCTTGGTCTGAAAGGGGAAGGAAAAGATGAAAGAGGTTTCCATACACAGCAAAAATAATTTCCTTTTTCTTGGTCACTGTGCCCCTTTTTTCTATGTATGTACAGCACTAATCAAAAAAACAGCACAGGTTGTTACAATTAAGTAAACTGGTACAATGATAAATTGATTTTAGAATACACCTATAAAGTTAGTCAGCGAGGTTGTTTGTATATTTTGGCATGTTCATTTATATTTATTGGATTTTCCTCTTGTTTTTAATATTTGAAATATTACTGAGTAATTGTTTATGACTAGGCAGGAGGAAACATATCAATACATATAGTGGTAATCACATCTTTTTAATGAAAGAAACATCAGCCTAATTTACTTTGAGTGTTTAAAAATTAATTTTAAATATTGATAAATAATAATTCTCAGTGGCTTTGTTACCATACTGTGTATGTGTGTTCTTTGTGTGCTCTGTGCCTTTGGGACACTCTATTTGGGGTGTTTCCCAGAGCCAGCTTTTAGATAAGGGTGATAATTATTTGTTGCCATGCAAAGTTTTAAACACAACAAATAAGTGTTTTTATATATCAAGCAAAGTGGTGAAAAATGAAAATTAAAGAAATAATAATTATTCTCACTTGCCAGAGCCCTAATAATGTGTAAATGTCAAAAGCCAGTCACTTCACACCAGTTAATTCTTTTGTTTTTATTTTAATCATTTTATAACTTTAAAAGTTCACTCATCAGCAGACCAAATTAAGATGCCCGAGATAGTTTAAAGTAGCCCAAGACTGATACTAATCTCAAATTAGGAATAAAAGGAATGTCCTACCATTTGTATGGGTTATGAGAACAGCAATCAAATAGCCACTTAAGCAAAAGAAGTAAGTAAAATATTATGCTCTCCAACACTGGGAACATATGTCATCGCAGAGCACAGGAAGCTAGCACTGGCACGCAGGGGCCTGCTCAGCATTTCTGGCTCCCACAGAGAGGTGTTTTTTCACAGATACTTTAAAACTGAGTTATTGTACATTTCCCTCCACCGTAGTGTCATGAACACTGAGGGTGCACTCTAAAGCAGGTCCCAACTGCTAAGTGATGGATTTAGGCAGAGTTCTCAGAGGGGGCGTCCAGAGAAACGAGCTTCCACATGGGGATGTCCATTTAAGGCATCGCACACTTGCTGCCACCGCCACTTGTTAATTTAGGCTGTCAAAAGAGGGATATGAAGAAAGGAAAACGAATGCCAAGAGACTTCGCTGAAGCTAGAGGGAGGTGTAGGTGGCTATGATGGGTTTTTGACCTCAACTTAAGAGCGTCCTGATGACAGTAACACGCACAGTGGAATCCTCAGCTCACTTGTCAGCTCACCCACGCACAGCGTTGACTATCACAAGTGGGAGCTGTTCTGTGCCACTCGCTGCTTTTGTTTTACATATTTTAAATGTATCGCTTAGTTTGGTATAGGTAATATGTTCATACAGCTCAAAATTCAAGAGGTACAAAATGGTATGCAGTAAAAGTCTCCTTTCCACCCCAATCCTGCAGCCACCTGGTTGCCCTCTAAATGGGCAACCATTGTTTATCTTCCAAGTTGATAAATATAAGCAATATGTTAGTAATATTCTTTCTGTAACTTGATTTTTTTACATCAAAATATGTCTTAAGAGTTATCCTCTAGCAGTGTTTATCATATTTCTCCTGTTGTTTTTTATTGCATAATATTCCACTATATTAAAGATATATTCTCCATTGATGAACATGGGGGGGGGGGGTTCCAGTATTCTATTCTTAGGAATTGTGCTGTAATCCATACCTTGTATACATGTCATTTTTCAGGAATGCAAGCCTTTCCGTAAATCAAATTCTAAGAGTTTTACACATTTTAAACTTTAGTAGACATTACCAAGTTACCGACTCATCAGTCAGGCATGAGAACCTATTTTTCTTTCCCTCTCACCAAAACAGTGTATTATCAAAGTTGTTTATCTTTTCCAAAATTAAAAAAAAAAATCAGAGCATAAGACAAATTTTCATGTATCTTATTATGAGTAAGTTGAGCATTTCCCCCTATATTTGAAGAGCCATTAACATTTACTTTTTCTGTATATTTCCATGTATATTACTTCACCCCAAGTTCCTAATGAGTTGTTGGTGTTTTTCTTAGGAGTACAGTGGTTTTAAATTCAAAACATGTTTGAAAAGTTCCTTTGGGGCAAATACTTTTTTTCTATATAATTCCGGTAAATTTCTGCAGAGTAGAAGAAAACTTTCCCTTTTAATTTGTGTTAGGTTATAAACTTGTATTAGAACCCAATTACCATACTTTAGTAGTGCTGGGCTGACCTGGGCAGCCATACCTTACAGTGTGCGGTAAATGTCTGTAAAGTGAAGTGCATGCTTATATTTTCAAGAAATTGGATGGTAGTTAAGCAATAACATTTAGAAAAAAAAATTCTAATCTATAAAAATCAGAAAAACCTTTATTAGCAGTAAAGTTCTTGTACAAGAGCATTATTTCTCACACATTAGGAGATTGTAAAACCTTTGGCAATTTAGGAACTTTATTTGAGATTGTAACATTTTAGCTTTTGATATTGCTTTTAATGTGCCAAGTCCAGCATTGTCATTTCTCCTAGAAATCCTGAGAGGGAAAATATGGTAGAGGTTAATAGCTAGCTAAAGGTAGATTTCACCAGACTGTTCCTCTAATTATGTGTTTTATAGGTAGCATATGGTAGCATAGTTATGTTAACTCTGGGTGATTTTTTCCTTGTGAACTTTTGTTGAAAGTTCTACATTTTGATTAGTGTCTGGTATGAACCATTGCTTTCAAGTAGGAAAATTATTTGCTCTATCCTACTACATATTTACTATAGAACAAGAAATATAGAGATTGTCCGTAAGGGCTAAGTCAACCACGATACCCAACTTGGAATTCTCTCTAACTAGTGGCAGTGATTTGAGAGAAATGCTATTTTTCTCCCATGACATCAGAAGATCAGTGTTGAACTTCGAGTATCAGTTGCCTCCAGTAATACTGTGTGTGTGTGTGTGTGTGTGTGTGTGTGCACGCGCGCATGGTGTGTTTTTTGGGGGGGGGGGGGTTTTTTTATTTGTTTGTTTTTGTTCCATTATTTTTTAAATTTAAATTCTTTATTGTTTAAAATATTACATAAGTCTCCTTTTTCCCCCCATCAACCCCTCCCCGGCTACTCCCACCCACCAGGACAAGCCCCCACTGCTCCAATGTCTGTGTCCATTGGTTATGCTGATATGCTTGCATGTAAGTTCTTTGGTTGATCTCTTACCCACACACATACACTCCCCTGCCTTCCCTCTGAGGTTGGACTGCCTGTTTGGTGTTTCTCTGTCTCTGTATCTATTTTTTCTCATTAGTTTATGTTGTTCATTATATTCCACAAATGAGTGAGATCATGTGATATTTACCTTTCTCCGACTGGCTTATTTTGCTTAGCATAATGCTCTCTATGTCCATCCATGCTGTTGCAAATGGTAGAAGATCCTTCTTTTTTATAGCAGCAAAGTATTCCATTGTGTACATGTACCAAGTTTTTTAATCTACTCATCTGCTGATGGACACTTAGGCTGTTTCTAAATATTAGCTATTGTAAATTGTGTTGCTATGAACATAGGGGTGCATATATTCTTTCTGATTGGTGTTTCTGTTTTCTTGGGATATAGTCCTAGAAGTGGGATCACTGAGTCAAATGGGAGTTCCATTTTTAATTTTTTAAGGAAATTCCATACTATTTTCCACAGTGGCTGCACCAGTCTGCATTCCCACCAGCAATGCATGAGGGTTCCTTTTTCTCCCCAACCTCACCAGCACTTACCATTTGTTGATTTGTTGATGATAGCCAGTCTGACAGGTGTGAGATGGTACCTCATTGTTGTTTTGATTTGCATCCCTTGGATGATTAGTGACTTTGAGCATGTTTTCATGTCTGTTGGCCTTCTTATGTCCTCTTTCGAAAAGTGTCTATTTAGGTCCTTTGCCATTTTTTTTGACTGGGCTGTTTATCTTCCTTTTGTTAAGTTGTATGAGTTCCCTGTAAATTTTGGAGATTAAATCCTTATCAGTGATAACATTGGCAAATATGTTCTCCCATGCAGTGGGCTTTCTTGTTGTTTTGTTGATGATTTCTTTTGCTGTGCAGAGCTTTTTATTTTGATGTAGTCCCATTTGTTTATTTTCTCCTTAGTTTCCATTGTCCTAGGAGCTGTATCGGTAAAGATATTGCTTCGGCATATGTCTGATATTTTGCTACCTATGGATTCTTCTAAGATTCTTATGTTTAAATCCTTTATACATTTTGAGTTTATTTTTGTGTGTGGTGTAAGTTAGTGTTCTAGTTTCAATGTTTTGCATGTATCTGTCCAATTTTCCCAACCCCATTTATTAAAAAGACTATCTTGACTCCATTGTATGCTCTTGCCTCCTTTGTCAAATATTAATTGAGCATAATGGCTTGGGTTGACTTCTGGGTTCTCTGTTCTATTCCATTGATCTATATGTCTGTTCTTGTGCCAGTACCAGGCAGTTTTGAACACAGTGGCTTTGTAATATAGCTTTATATCTGGTATTGTGATCCCACACACTTTTTCTTCTTTCTCAGGATTAATGCAGCTATTCAGGGTCTTTTTTTATTCCATATGAATTTTTGGAAAGTTTGTTCTAGGTCTGTGAAATATGCTGTTGGTATTTTAATGGGGAGTGCATTGAATCTATAGATTGCTTTGGGTAGTATGGACATTTTAATGATGTTGGTTCTACCAATTCATGAACATGGTATATTCTTTCATTGTTTTATGTCTTCCTCTATCTCTGTCTCTTTTTTCAATGTCCTGTAGTTTTCCAAGTACAGGTCTTTTTCCTCCTAGTTAAGTTTATTCCTAGGTTTCTTAATTTTTTTTTTTTGCAATGGTAAATTGCCAGAAGCCAATTCCAGCATGACAGCAGGACTGAATCATCTGGAGTGGCTGAAGGGCATTTCCCCAAACCTGAAAAGGATGCATTAAATTGATTGTTTGCTGCCAGACAGCTCAGGGCATCTTAATCTACATGTTATTGCCTCCTACTGGCCAAACACCTGAACAGCCGTAGGCAAATTCTTCCATTCTGACAATGGACTTTGTATACCAAACCCTACCCTTTGAAGTGTATATCTCTGCCTCGCCTTAGGACAATTTATGTTAATAAAAAGCATGGGGTCCTGAGACAAGGAGAACTTAGTTTCTTTAGCTAGGCTCCTCTGACCCCCAAATGCCTTTCAAAATTATGCTTCGTCTCTGGACTCTTTATTAAGTTACACACAGCCCCTTCTCCAGATTGCTGAACCCTTCTTAATGCTGGACCAAGAACAGTAAATGGGATGGTTTTTTTTTAGTTTCTCTTTCTGTGAGTTCATTATTGGTGTATAAAAAAGCCATAGATTTCTGGGTGTTAATTTTGTATCCTGCTACATTGCCTTATTCATTTATTATACTGTGTGTGTTTTTTAATCTAAAATTTATTGGTAGATTACAGATACATGGGTAGATTTTACAATTCTTTTTATTCCTTGTTAATCTAGAGATAGATTAATAACTTTCATACACAGCAAAAATAGTTTTCCATCATTTTAATGAAATCACTTTCATTCTAATACTTGGAAGCTTGCTCTTAACTCTGGTTTGCTTTGTTGCTTGCGTACTTCAGTCAGCATTTATTATGTAGTTAGTGTGTTCTAGCAATTTTCTTACTACATCTCCTCTAATTTTCACAACCACCCAAAGAAGTAGGACTATCATTACCCCCTTTTGCACATATGGAAACTATGGCCCTGGAAAGTCAAGTACTTTGCTTAAGATCACCTTGCCAGTTAGTAGCAGTTAGAGCTTGAACTCAGGCGTCTGTGATTCCAAACACATAGTAACTATAACCACTATGCATACAGCCTACTTAGCAGCGGAATTCTTTTTCAAATAAAATCTTACAGAGAACCATGAGTGATAGTCAAAATATTTTATAATCAACATAGTCAAATCACTGAACAATCATAAAAAGGGCACACACTAATCTGAACAGATGCCTACAACCAATGTTTGAATATGTGCTCAATAAATTTAGAAAGAAAGCCCTGGCTGGTGAGTGGTGTGGCTCAGTTGTTTGCTACTCACCCCATGCACCAAAACACCAAAAGACAGGGCACATGCCTGGGTTGTGGGCTCAATCCCCAGTAGGGAGTGTGCAGAAAGCAGCCAAAGGATATTCCTCTCACACAGCAATGTTTCCCTCTCTCTTCTTCTCTCTATAAAAATCAATAAAAACATATTTTTAAGAAGAATTTTTAAAAATTAAATTAATTAATTAATTTAGAAAAATTAAATGAAGCAGTCTGAAGCTACTACAAAGACCCATGACTCACCTTATGGCCTTCCCATCACAGACTTTTAGAAAAAGCTTATTCTATCCTTCCAGTTTCCACCTTACAGAAACAGAGGTTTGATATATTTTTTTAAAAAAACCTCTCATAAAGCCTCATTCTTATTTGTATTATTTTATAATCTAATATGAGCTCCTGTTCTTATTTGTATTATTCCCGAGTAATTGGAGATAAAGATATAGATTCATTCAAATCCCTTTCAAATGTCTTTTGACTAGACCTACTTCTAATTTTTCTAGTATTGTTTCATAAGGAAATCTGTCCTTATACATTTTAACATACACCTGATGGGAAATATGTTTTTGCTTTATGGTCATTTACTGGAGAATCACAACTATCTGTACTAATAAAAGCCTATGTGGTCATCACACCCTTATGCTGTGATGCCCTCATGGCGTAACAATCCACCACCAGGAGGCTGCATGCGCAGCAGGTGCATGCGAGGTGGGCAGGGACTTGATGTTGTGTGCACAGCGCAGAGGCAGGATCCCCGGCTCCGGCCTACCGGCCTACCTCTTTGGGGCATTCCATCGAGGAGCCCTGGATGGGTGGGCAGGGCCTACCTCTTTGGGGAGATTGATCACGGGTCTCCCACACTGTGAGAGGGCACAGGCCAGGCTGGGGAACACCCTCCCTGAGTGCATGAATTTCATGCACAGGGCCTCTAGTATGCTTATAAGTTTCCATTGGCTCAAAATTACTTTCTTTTTTAAAGTGTTATATAGAGAATATAATGTCCAAAAAATGATTTGGCTTTAAACATTTATGGTTCACTTATTTAAATAATTACCAGATAAATATTGGATGTTGCTCTTACTGTGAGAAAATCAGACAAAATCTAGAGGAAAGCTTGGCAATTGTGAAAACCTGTATATTGGGGCCTCAATACAACAGTGATTGAGCTACTTAGCATTTCAATTTCTCTTTTTTCAGAAAGTACTTGTGGTAGCTACAAAGAAACATAGCTAGAATAAGAGTAAAGGAATTCAAGGCAACAAGGAAATTGAATAGAAAAGGGACAGAGAAAGTAAGATAGGGGAGAAGAAATTGAATAAATCAGAAAGCTTGTTCTGTGCTTCCTGGTATTTTGTGCTTACAAGGAGCCAAGGTGAGCAGAGAAATGGAATTCATTTACCAAGCTCACAATGCTAATTTTAAATAATACTGATTCATGTGAAGGTAAGTCTTTTATTACTGTTGAGCTCTAAAAGACATTTGCTACATAAGAATCTCAATAAAGAGTATCAATATCTTTTGAGGTCACTGATTTGGGAATATAAATATAATTTTGGGAGCATGCTATATGTAAAAACAATGGCTCTGTTTCTGTTTCAAATACATAACTTTTGCAGGTTTTTATCTTGGAGTGCTTGCAAGGTGAATGTGATATTAATGCTTATGGTATCATCATACACATATCAATCTCTGGGAAATTTTTATTTCTTAATTCATGACATGCAGCACATTTTTATGACGTGCCTGTTCTGTGCCAGACACTGTGTTAGACTCTGAGGTTGTAATCCAAAATAGCTGTTCTCTCCCTTTATGAGGATTCAAGCTTAGAAATTAAAGTAAAATGTGGTATGTGTTTCAGTGAAGGAAGAATAAGATGCTATGACATTTGACAGCATCTAGAGCTGTGGTTCCTAGATGGTTCATTTCATGAACCAGTACATATTTTGAAATGGGGATCAACATAGGTTACCAACATTTTATTAAGAAATGATCTTTAAAAGAGAAAAAAAAAGGGGAAATGCTGCCTTCTAACAAACATAATTCCATTTGAAGGACATTTTGAATTTAAAATGTAGGAAGACCATAGTCTTGGAATAAAATATGGACTGTCACCAAAAAAGATAATAGACAAAGATAATTGGCAATCTTAACCCAAAATATATGTAATGTTTTAGCTGAAGAAATATTACAACAACACCTGATCTTTATTACAATTGTAGAAAGTGCTACACAAAGTATAGTGCTATGATAGATAATAAGTAGAGGGGACTACTTCAGAGTGAACATGGAACTCTACTAGAAAAGGTAGAATATTTATAATGAGGCCCAGAGGATAAGCATAAGTCAGATGTGCAACAAGGAAAAAACAAAACTTTCCATGTTAGAAATGTTTAACTTTCTCTCCCCTGTAGTACTGTGCTGTGGTTGCTGTAAAAAGTTACCACAGATTTAGCAGCTTAAACAACACGATTTTATGATCTCAGAGTTGTACTGTACTAAAAGCAAGGTATCTGCAGGGCTGTGTTCCTTCTGGCGGCTCTGGGGTTGAATCTGTTTCCTTGCCTTTCCCAGCTTCCAGAGGCTGCCTGCATTCCTTAGCTCATGGCCCCTTTCTCCATCTTCAAATCCACAGTGTAGCATCTTTAAATCTGACTGTGACATTGACTCCTTTCCCTCCCTACTCCACATTCAAAGAACCCTTAGGATTTCGTTGAGTCCACCCAAAATAATTCAGAATAATCTCCTTATTTGAAAGGCAGCTGATTAGCCACCATGATTCCATCTGCAGCCTTAATCCTCCTTGCCATGTTACATAACTTCCTCACAGGTTCCAGGGAGTAGGATTTAGACATCTTTGGGAAGCCATTACTCTGCCTGCCACACCCTCTGCCTAATGGAGACCAGAGTATGTGCTAACCCCTTCCTTCTGAATACTGGCTCATCAAGGACTGTGAAGGCTGCGCGATATTACCTTACTTGCAAGCTAACCGGACAGCCTGCCAGAGTTCACGGATGGCAATGGAAGACATGAGACTCCTGGGTCAGAGACAAAGGACTTCATTATTCAGGGCACAGCAGCAGCATAAGCATCATCACATTTGCATCAGCTCCAAGTCCTATGGAGGTGATACAGGTGAGGCCTGATGGATGCCTGCACATATCATAGACTGTGTTGTAGGAGAGGAGCCTCAAGCTCACCGAACCTGAATTGTTTCTGACGGTCAGTAAGCATGCCTCTCTTTTTCTCCCAGAGGGAGACACTACCTCACTCTTCCAAGGCTGTTCAATATACAAACTTCCTTGAAAAGACTACCTTGTTGGCAAGATGTGCAAAAAAAGTTCGAGATGCTTGGAAAATTGTCCTCCAATATCTTTATGCTGCATCTGCATTGAGTTAGCCTGGTCTGCAGTTTCTCAAATGTAGGACTAGTTCTTTGAAAATGATTTTAAAATCAGTTTAAGTTAAAAGATTTGGTTTTCTCTTTTTAAATACATTTTTTCCCATTTCTTTACTTGTTCAACGGAGCCTCCATTTATTTATACACTGCATTTAAATATTTCTCTAGTGCCTACTTTATTGCTAGTTATTGTCTTACTAGAGGCCCTGTGAATGAAATTCATGCACTCAGGGAGGGTGTTCCCCAGCCTGGCCTGTGCCCTCTCACAGTGTGGGAGACCTGTGATCAATCTCCCCAAAGAGGTAGGCCCCGCCCACCCATCCAGGGCTCCTCGATGGATTGCCCCGAAGAGGTAGGCCGGTAGGCCGGAGCGGGGGATCCTGCCTCTGCGCTGTGCACACAACATCAAGTCCCTGCCCACCCCGCGTGCGCCTGCTGCGCATGCAGCTTCCTGGTGGTGGACTGTTATGGCATGAGGGCATCACAGCGTGAGGGTGTGATGACCACATAGGCTTTTATTAGTATAGATCAGAGAATTCTATATGAAAACATGTTGACTTTTTGGCTAATTAAATAAATTACTGATGCAAAATGACAACTTGACCTCAGTTCATAATGAGGAAACAAATATTAGCAAATTTTCTAATTAGGGCCCTGATACAACAGGTAATTATGAAGAAGAACCAGGTGCTCATATTCCCTTGATGTGAAATGACTTTCTGTGAAAACAGTGACTGAGAGGGGGCCTTCACTAAGATGTGGGAGACAGCCAAATTCACTTCCACACATTAAATTAAACCCATTCTGAACGCAAGTAATGGTTGCAACAAGTTAAAGAAAGAAATGATTATATAAACAAGTGATTACATTAAAAGTATCAACATTTGTGAATTTACTAATGGATTTACTCACCCTTTTTCTTACATTCTCCTAAGTTAAAGCTACTGATTACATATATTCTTAGTTTTAAGGGTAAATAAAGCTACAAGGAAAATATTAAAGTATCTAATGATAAAAAATGAGCTAAGACAGAAGAAAGAAGAAGTAAAAAGAAATATATTCTATCTTCTATATGCAGAAGTGATGGTGGTAGATGCATATCAACAAGACATATTGTTTGAGCAACTCTTTCCCCATAAGTGGTAATACATAAGGTGAGTTGTCAGTATTCTCCCATCCTCCTAAGACCAACATTATGATGTCAGAGCGAGGGAAAGGTGGCAGACATTATTCATAAAAGAGAGTTGCTCACAAGCCAACTAGATTGTATTTATATTCTATGAATTACAATCTTCCCACTCAATTTGTTATCCCATTTACAGTTCTGGAAAAAAATTGTGGGAAAGCACTATCCCTACTTTTGCCATAACCTTGTGCTGTAATAAATTATTGCTCCTATGTTAAATTTTCAATTTAAATATATTAACAAAAGAAGCACTTACAGATTGCCAAGGAGCATGACAAACTACAGCAGCTTTCCTTGATGGGTAAATGCTGCAGCAATTCAGTGGAAGGCATTTAGGAATTGCTATCAGAGACCCTGAGTTTTAAATCTTGGCTCCTCCCCATCCAATCTCCGTGAGCTCTAAGCCTCAGTTTCCTGAATGAAAATGTGTTGCTCTGTCTCTGATCTCAAGGTGGCATGATACGATATCTGTGAGTCATTTAGGGTTGTTGTTTCTTTGCTGATTGTTTGTCTAGAGGATTTATCCAGAGATGTCAGTGGTGTATTAAAGTCCCCTACTATGATTGTATTGTTGTCGATCTCTCCTTTGATATCTTCCAGGAGTTTTTTTATGTATTTGGGTGCTCCTGCATTGGGTGCATATATGTTTACCAGGGTTATATCTTCTTGTTGTATTGATCCCTTTAGTATTATGAAGTGGCCTTCCTTATCTCTGGTTATGGCCTTCACTTTGAGATGTATTTTGTCCGATATAAGTATTGCTACCCCAGCTTTCTTTTCCTTTCCATTTGCGTGAAAGATATTTTTCCATCCCTTCACTTTCAGTCTGTGTGAGTCCCTTCTAATGAGGTGGGTCTCTTGTAGACAGCAGATGTATGGGTCATGTTTTTTTATCCATTCAGCCACTCGATGTCTTTTGGTTGGAGCATTTAGTCCGTTTACATTTAAAGTTATTATTGAAAGGTACTTGTTTATAGCCATTTCTTTTTTGTGTGTGTGGCTGTTTTCTTTCTGAGCTTGTTATTTCTTCTTTTTACACCAGTCCCTTTAGCATTTCTTGCATGGCTGGCTTGGTGGTGATAAACTCCCTTAGCCTTTTTTTGTCTGTGAAGCTTCTTATTTCCCCTTCAATTTTGAATGAAAGCCTTGCTGGATAGAGTATTCTTGGATTCAGTCCTTTGCTTTGCATCACTTTGTAGATTTCTGTCCATTCTTTTCTGGCCTGATGTGTTTCTGTTGAGAAATCATTTGATAATCTAATGGGAGATCCCTTGTATGTAACTTTCCGTCTCTCTCTTGCAGCCTGTAAGATTCTCTCTTTGTCCTGAACATTTGCCATGGTAATTATGATGTGTCTTGGTGTGGGTCTTTTCGGATTCACCTTGTTTGGGACTCTCTGGGCTTGTGTGACTTTTTTCTTCCCCACCTCAGGGAAGTTTTCTGATATTATTTCTTCGAATAGGTTTTCTAATCCATGTTCATCTTTCTGTTGTTCTGGCACCCCTATTATTCGTATGTTGTTTCGTTTCATGTTGTCCCAAAGCTCCCTTAGGCTCTCCTCCTGTCTTTTAATTTTTTTCTCCATTTGCAGTATAGTTTGGGTGTGTTTTGCTTCCTTGTCTTCTAATTCACTAATTCGGTCCTCCGCTTCTCCTAGTCTACTGTTGATACTTTCAATGGAGTTTTTTATGGCAGCTATATCACTCTTCATTTCTTCTTGGGCCTTACTTAAGTTGTTGATTTTTTCATCTGTTTCTTCTAGCTTCTTGCATATGGTATTGAATTTTTCATCTGATTCTTCTAGCTTCTTGCATATGGTATTGAATTTTTCATCTGATTCTTCTAGCTTCTTGCATATGGTATTGAATTTTTCATCTGATTCTTCTAGCTTCTTGCATATGGTATTGAATTTTTCATCTGATTCTTCTAGCTTCTTGCATATGGTATTGAATTTTTCATCTGATTCTTCTAGCTTCTTGCATATGGTATTGATTTTTTCCTCCGACCGGTGCATGTACTCTAGGACCCTTATTCTGAATTCTTTTTCCGTCATGTTGCATGCCTCTGTCTCACTTAGCTGCTTTTCTGGCGAGTCCTCCTTCTCTTTCCTTTGGGGGTTTCTTTGTCTACCCATGTTTGATCTCACTGACATATCTAGTTGTTGAGTCGTTCAGTGGCTGCTCCCTGGGTGGCAGTGGCTCATTGGGCTGTGGTTGCTCCTTGGGTGGTTGCGGTAGCAGCTGCTCCTCAGTTGGCAGCAGCTCCTCTGGTGGGTGTTGTTCACAGCTGTGGTGGCTCTTCTGGCAGGTGGAGGGAGGCTTCACACACAGTAACTGTTCCCCAGACAGAGCGTGTGGAGATCAGGAGGCCGCTGTTGCTTGAATCTGCTGCGTTGATTTAAAGGCACAAAATACAACACAACAAGGCACAACGTACCAGGCACTGAACACGAATGTATTTACGATATCAATAACCCCAAATAAAGGTGGCCACCCGAGCTAAGAGAGTTAGGAGATAAGGAAGAAAGAAGAGAAAAAGGTAGAAGAGAAAAAAGAAAGAAAGAAAAAAGAAAAAAAAAGGAGTGCAAAAATAAAATTGGAAAAAGGGAGGGGAAAAAAGAAGAGGAAAAAGAAAAAAAAAAGTAAGAGAGAAAAGAGAGTGAAGTATAAGAGGGGAAGAGACTATTTATATGAGGGGAAAACTCCTATAGAACCGCCACTAATACCAACAATTTACAGCAGCAGATTCCTGGAGATGAATACAAACTACAAACAACCAATAATATCAAGCGACGCAAGGGAAAACAGAAGCACAGAAATAACCGGGGGGCGGGGGGAGAAAAATAAAAAGAATAAGCAGACTAACCTCACAAACGATCCTAAAAAAACCCCCAATATACTCGTCAATCGAGCAAACAACAATAAACAATAGAGAGAGAAAAGAAGAAGAAGAAGAAAAAAATTTGGATAGTGAAGGAAGATAAGGGAATTCTACTCTTCAGCCTGGTTCACCTTAGTCCTGCCAGGTATCTAGGAGAGTGTTGAATTTCCCTGCGTTACACTGTTCCTCTGTGTTGTAAATCACAGTCCTGATTTTATTTTATTTTATTTTTTTATTTAGATATCCATCAGCAATTTATTTATTTTTTTTTTAACTATTGAATGGTTTCTTTTTTTCTTTTTTTTTATTACAAAGAGTATTACAAAGCAGGCCGTATTTGTGATCCAGTCTGCCTTAATTTGTATTCACCTAAGAGTCAGTTTGTGGCTCAGCCTCTGGGTGGCAGTGTTTTTGGGTTGGCCTCTGAGTCTATACA